>NC_036445.1:33231911-33391911 GCF_002775205.1 Xiphophorus maculatus | reverse complement strand
TAACCCTACCCTAACCCTAACCCTACCCTACCCTAACCCTTTCTACATGTTTACTATCTCATTCTAAACCATCCAGTTTGACAGAGGAGCTCATGCTAATCACAACGGTTTATGGTTTGTTTGGGTTTGCAGCAAAATCAGCTGAAATCTGAAATCTGAAACCCCACCGTGCAATGCATTCTGGGTAATGCTGATGGCAATTTTAAAGTCCATTTCTGATGTTCAGAACGGCATTAACACACATTTCTGGCACCTAACAGAAGCTCAGAGATGAGCTTTGAGATTCTGGCTTAGAAACAGAGTTTGAAGAAAAATGAAATATAACTTGGTTAAAAAGCAGACTTTCACAACTAAATCTTAATTTTCAGAGCAGCATTCGAGTAGAAGTTCTTCATCCAACAGAAGCTCAGAGATGAGATTTTAAAGCTAAGCTGTGATTTCTGTCTTCAAAACAGCATGGAGACAAAACTAAATAACATGGTTAAAAGATCAGACTGTTAAAACCAAATTCCAGCCTTTAGAGCAGCAATAACATAAAAATCCTTCATCCATGCTGATCTGTGATTTATTTAAAAAAACTGAGCTCCAAAACAAAGACACATGGAATAAAATCTGGTATAGTTAAGGTAAGAGGCCACTGAGGTTAGGATTAAGTCCCAGGTAGATAGGACGTCCCTAGCTAGACTTTGACTAGGCTGAAAAATGAATGGGAGTCTATGGCAGGGAGTGGGCTAGGAACACCAAACGCAGTGGGCACCTGCAGAGGGTTGAAGGGAGTATACACTCCAAGTAGGGTCAAATGAGCACTTATGATTTCCAGTAATCAATTTTTCAAATGAAGCAGGAGTCTATGGCAGCTATGTCAAGGGAATAAGCCATACCCACCAAACGTGGAGGGTATGTGGGGGCCCTTCCCACAGACTCTGTTCAAACTTTGGTGCCCCTACCACTTTCAGTTTTAGAGTTTTTTGTTTGTTCAAATGTGCAAGTGGGTTTTGATCCTATATCCCTGACCCTAACAAATTTGCCAGAGAGAGAAAAAAAGAAACAGTAAATGGTAAAGTAAGAGGAGGAGATACATGCAGCTCTCCCCTAATTTCTGCTTAGACCAGTAAAGACTCAGCATCTCCCTGGCAGCTCAGCACAGCCAATTTGATGTACCTGGCCTGAAGAAGATCCATTAGGAACAAAATGTTGCATTAGGGCATGTCGCGGAAAAAATACTATTTCCAAGCACTGTTCAGGTGAAATCACTCAATCAGGTTTATTCATATATTGTGCACAATACAGAGAGCTTGTAAGACAATCAGTAATGAAGCAGGTCTGGGTGAAAAGCTCTGCCAGGCAGAGACAACACATGAGTTTTATAGAAAGAGATAAGGGTTAGGCATGGGAGAAACAGACTGGTTCCCATGCAGCTTTGAAAAACAACATCCAACCTTGTACATGTAACCAAAATAGTTTAACTTGGTGGGAATATACTGGAACTTAGAATAAAACATATAGCAATACAACTAGCAGGTGTGACCTTACTTTAATTTTTCCACTACAAGGCACATCTTTTTTGTTCAGTTTTTTCAAATGTTTGCATCTTTTGAAATAGGAAAATCTACACAAACAATTATAAAAACAGAAAAGTACAAAGAAACCATAAGAAAATAAGGTATGTTGTTGCGCAACACCCCCCCCCTCCTTTCTGTCTCTACTCTCTCACTCTCTACTTCCTCTTCTGAGAGGGGAGATGTGCTACCAGCTCTCCTTCTAACGGGTTAATTGAGTTTCCTAAATCTGCTGGGATTTACCCTGTCCAGAACTGAAGTAAACTCTGTTTAAGCTGGTTTCGAGAAACGATTCGCCTGGTTTCTGACGGCCAACATCCAGGTGTCCCACCCTTCTTCCCCCTGTGAATTAGCCAGACTGAGCAGCCTACAGCCAACTAGTTTCACAGAGCACACCTGTTAACGGTCGCTCGTTCTCTATTTTACAACTTGCATTTGTTATTGAACCAGGTAGGTTTTAGTGACTCGGGCGAGTCCCAAGGATGTTGTTTTACATTTGGGCTAACAGCAACCTATAAAACATTTTCCACCTCTTCCTCTCCAGAATCAAACATCATAGCTATTTTACAACCATCAAAGAACTTTAAGGTGACTCATTAACTGAATGTCCACAACATCTTTTAGATTTTCTTTATGCTAAATATTTTATTAGTAAGGCATTTTTGCAAGGGTCAGTACAGCTTAATTCAGTAGCAGAAATAATCAAATAAGTAAAATCAGTCATCTAGTCTATCTTTCCCTACTGCTGATACTGAGAACTAAAAAAGGGAACCTTTGAGAGAGACGGACGGAGTTTGACGTTTCGAACCCCAGACCTGGTCTGATGATGAAGAAGGTGTTGCAGCAGGAGGAAGATGTTGATCGGCGAAGGCAGGGACCTCTGTAGATCTGATGAGCCTCCTCTCCACATGGATGGTGAGGTCACACAGGACTTGGTGCTGGCAGGAAAAAAGGCACCAGTTCTTCTTCTTTGCCTTTGTCTTCATCTTTGTCTTTGGGGTCTGAACCCAGCCGATGAGAGAAGTTCGATTCGAAGCCACAGGTTGTGGGTCTGACGGGTTGGTCCCCATGAGCAGGACAGTCTTCGGCTCTGTGGCCCCGGCTCTTCTTCAGCTGCAGAGTTCTTTGTCCATCTCGATCTTGGCTCGAAGCTGCCCGGAGGATCCAACCAAAGGTTCCTCTTTTGCACCCACCTTTTATAGGGTTTATCCACCTTTTGGTGCGTTTTCATTGGCTGTCTGCTTAGACAGATGATCTCATATCCATCACTGTCTTACAGACATTATGTCCTGATGTCTGTGCTAATGTCTCAGGGTTGCTCAACCTCCTATGTCCCTTGCCTTTCACCTTTTCTCCAAATAAGGCGTTGATCATCTCTGCTCTCCTGTTAGTTCCCCTTTTTCCCTTCCTTTCACCTTTCACCTACTCTCTACCTCCAACATATCAGTGATGTTTAATTGCAGTTACACCTTTTACACCATTTCAAGTTCAATGTCAAAATCACATTTATATAACATTTATTTTCTTTAGCTTCTCTGATTTAGCATTCATTTATAATTTTATAACCATAACTTATATCACATTTATTTTCTTCAGCTTCTCTGATTTAGCATTCATTTATGATTTTATAACCATAACTTATTAATCACTCGCATTATAATCCTAATGTGAGTTATTACAGATGTTTTTCTGAAAAGAAACCAAGAATAATACATGATTCTAATTATTTAATACTAAAGTTACAGTTACTTGTTTTTCTTGTAAGTGTTCCCACAAATGTACGTGTAAATATTATTACAAGTAAACCAATATTAATATAAGTATTTTACTTTGAATCTTATCAAATTACTCAAAATGTTTAGATTTCATTCTTTAAACTTTCATGCTTTAAAATAAGGAATAGTCTCAGCTATTTTTATAAATCTGCAGGCTGGAAACTTCCTCTTTCTCCAGGAAACCTGCTTTTCCTGTTTAATGACTCTCTCTGACTGACTATGATTTCTTATGATTAGATAGAGAAAAGTAGAATTAAAGCAAAGTTTGCATGAGACAAAAACAACACACACAACCAGATTTATTTTATTGACACCTAAGTCTACTGTTGGGCCTTGATGTCACTTGAGGTATTCATTTAAAAGATAACTTTATTTATTATTACTGTTAAACTTAAATCTCCAGCATGGGGAAGTGGGATGAGCTCGGATTTTCTTGACAGGTAGAAGGTGTTCTAAAACATTTTCTTTTATGTGTTTCTGAGGTTGGGAAACCCTCCCTTGGTTATTTAGTGTATGTTTTGTCAAATATTTTTATTTATTTATTTATTTTTACGCATTGTCTCCCTTTGGAAATCCTTCTTTAGTGTCAGGATTATGGTATAGTGTAGGTCCAATTGCATCAGGTGAAAGATGAAATAGTTCTGATGTGTATTTAATGCAAAAACAATAAAACTTACAAAAAAAAGTAGAAGTCCAGGGAATAACAAAAATCCAAATATAACTCAAAAAACCAGCAACACTAGGAGATCCAGGGAAACCACAGAAAGTGATGAGGAGTAACAAGGTGGAGGTAACGAGAGGAGCTGTGATTCAGAGGAGACAACACCAACATGGTTGGTTTTTGGGTCAGTGGGTGGGTACAAGGGGAATCCTCCTGCTGACCGTTTATGAAATATGTCAACAGGTTTTCATCCCATATACTAACCAACATTTGTTGTCCAGAACCAAGTGGGAGGTCGCTTGGCTTCATTGCAAAACACATCCAAATATCAAACTGGCCCTCTATAATTATAATGATTATGCAGGTAATTTTTCCCCTCCCTACCCCAGAAATGGGTAGTGAAATGCCTTTACAGTGTCTTGAAAAAAGGAATCTGACTTCATTTGAAAAAATATGTTCTGTTTTCTCAACTCTAATCCACAAACAGTGTGTTTCATTTGGGCCATCTTAATGCAACAGAAAGCAATACTAAAGTTGAAAATAGCTACCACAGCCATCCAGATTTCACATGACATGGCAATGCCACCATATAGTGGACAATAAAAGGAACAGCAAGCAGCCCAAAGAGGAGGATTTTTTTGGGGGTTGAACTCACAAAATGTCCTCCACTGCAAGGAAGGTCAGCTGCCTTGGCATTTTGACCAAACATTTTACACATACTCAAAGCCAAAGTGTAAAACGAATGTAAAAGGAAAACATTTTCTAGCATGGTTGGTCAACCATCTTGAATGCAGGACCAGAAGAAAAAAAGTGGAATAAATAATTTATTATTAGCAGAAGACAAAACAAAAATCTTAATTGCAACAACACAATTTAAAGTCATAATGAACTTTGACTGGAGTACACACAAAAGAGCAATTACAACACTATAAAAGTTACACAGAACTTTTTACTACTACAACACCACAGTCAAACAAATAAAAATAAAATTTTAAGTGATAAATTATTGAATACAGTATTGTCAACATAAGACTAAACTATTTCTGTCAAGTTATTTTCTAATCTATGCAGCTTCCCCACTTGAGAAGGGATGGACAAATCAATGTAGACTTTTATTAACAGGGGTTTTACTCAAAGGACCAAGCAGTTTTCTTCATTTTTTATCCTTCCATTTATTTAATGTGTGTCATGATATTCCATGAATGGTCCAGAAGCAGGTAAAAACCGGCTGCCTCTCCGCTCATTTACAGATTTGTCCAGATCTGCACAAATTCCAGGATTTCTGATGAAGCATCCCCAAACTCCAGTCCTCTCTGTTTGGCTTTCTTTTCCGCTTTTTTTTCTTTCATTGTCCGTCCCTCTTTTAGGCCCGTGTGGAACATAGTGAGCGCATGTCTTTTTTTTCTGATTTGACTTCACAATTTCTCTTGGGGGGGAGGTGAACCAACCTCACCCATCCAGCCAAGATCATCCCCTGACCTCCCCAACCCAAATGAGCACGTCCTCACCGCATAGTCCATGTTGATCTCCTCTCCCAGCCTGATGTCTCTTGTCGGTTTTATTAGGAGAAATTGGTCTGCCAGCCCTGGGAACTTCACTAACAGACCTTTGGCATTGAAAGGTCAGAATTATTTATAGGTCAGTCGAACATGGCGAGCTGCGGATGACTGTCACACAGGTGCACCTGAGAATTTATGCAGAAGTCCTTGGTCCCCAGTCTTGTGAAACGAGATATTTTCTACCTGTTGCTCGTTGTTATCTCGTCTCTCCAGGTCCGTTAATGTTGTGTGTAAAAGTGAAACCACAAAAACAACAGTCATTGTTCAACTTCACAATCAGCCAGAAATGATCAAATAATCAAGTGCATAAAATCACATCAACAACTCTACATAATCATCAGAAACCAAAGCCACAAAGAAGAAATACGAAGACGCGCCTTCGGAGACCACTGTGTGTGGCAGTTAAGACAGTTCCACCCCAGTGATCTGACCAGTTGTTTTAGTTCCATTACTTTTATATTAAATATAAAAGTGAAGGTTTTTTACCGTCTGATGCTTTATAACGTACAGTTTAGAGGTGGACTCAAACAGCCCGTAATGACATGTTGCTGTTTGCAAGCCAGAGACCATGCAGCTTTTACCAAGGCCAAGGAATGAATTCATCACTGTCTAAGCTATCCTCCCTGCGCATTTTCCCAGGGTACGAAGAATAGATGTGTTCATTTCATACAGAAACATTTTACTCGAGAAAGGGACCAAAGTTTATCAGCTATCCGTGTTTTTCATCCCTTCAAACTGCCTGAAACTGGTTCCTGAACCACACAGAGCTCTCCTGACCTCTGACCCAGTGCATCAAACAGCAGATTTGATTCTAAAAATTAGCACGTTTCATATAATATCTTCAAACCCCTATAAAACAGACCTGAGCAGTTTCAGGACTAAAACATCTATCACACTTTATATTTTATGATTAGTTTTCTACGTCTTCGGTTATAATGAACTGAAATATTTTTCAGAAGAATTTATGACATACACTTCGTAAGAATATGATCTAATGAATCATAGTCGTGCTAACCCCCTGCGCCACCACAGCACGCCCCACGTTTGGAGGCCTTAGTCCTTGACGTGGACGTCGCGGGTTCGACTCCCGGTCCCGGTGACCTTTGACGCATGTCCTCCCCCCTTTCCTGTCTGCCTACTGTCGCAAAAAGTACAAGTCACTAGAGTGCCGCAAAAACTCTTCGGGGGAAAAAAAAAAGACTATGATCTAATATAACTACTGATGTATCCTTGCACTACTACTAATTTTAATCAAATTGTGCTCATTATATCTAAAAAAAATGTTTGACTGATAGTTATTTATTGATTAAATCATTAGTCTAAATCTAACCTAAATTGAGGGCAACTCAAAACAATCATGATCAGTCTAATATTTCAACATGCGCTAAAGTCATCATCATTAAAACTAGCATAATTAAACTAATATTTCCAATGCCTGACAAACTATATACTGTTGAAATCAGCATGAGCTCCTCTTTCGAACTAGATGGGTTAGAACAAGCATTGAAACGAGTTGGAGATCGGCAAAGACCTCGAAGGGACAATGAGAGTTGGACTATATGGCCGCTGGACTTGCCCGGAGTGAATTACGGTTCCTTCTTTACTGCGTACTACAGCTGCATTCTGCCATTTTGATCACAGAGAACGCATGAGGCTACAGCTGAATCGCTGCAGCTAACGCTGGGTAAGTCTTCTCCGGGGTCAGATTAGTTATGTACCTTCTTTTGGGATCACTAAAAACAAAAATAGTAAGGAATAGAAAAATAAAGCTGGATTTAACTCACTTTAAAACCAGATTCTGGTGTTCTTTTAAAAATAAAGGTTTAATTCACTTTAAATCAAAGTGCACTACTGATGATGTGTCCTTGCACTTTAATAAAATAATTTTTATAAGGTGTTTTTACTAACTGACTTAACTCAAGTTACCTTGGACTTTCATTACATGTCAACACCTTATGAGCAGGATCGCTCTACAATAAACAAGAAATTTACTTCCACAATGTTGATTTATTTTTTCCTGTTTTGGATCTTAATTCTGGGGGTTTGCACTGCTACTTTGATTTTGCTGTTTACAAAAAGATTAGTCAGTTTAGAAGTTTTTAGGTTTTTGGGGTTCTATAGGGTTTTAAGACACTCATGCTTACACATCAATATGGATAGGTCTTATTTCCTTGGGTATGACCAGAGGATGGAGGAGCTGCGGACGGCCTGTGCGTTGCCTTTGACTCCCCAGTTTCAACCGCCCAGTCGTCAGATGAGGTGGGGGGAGTTGTCGTGAGAGTTTAAATATCTATGGTGTTTCGGGTCAATTTCTACCCATATATATTTACTTAAAGAAAAGGGCAAAAAATAAAGCTTTTTTTTAAACAATATAACTTTAATATGTATGCAAAATGAAAAGCAGAACTAGTAATAACATTTAAAAATATTTAATCATTAGAACTGTGTGTTTCCACATGTAAAGCCCTATAGAAATTTACTAGAGCTTTATATGTGGAAAGCTCTATAGGGCTGACAAACCCTACAGGTGAAGCACAATGTATTGGTCTTTGTGTCCTTATTGCTAGGGCAGACCTGACACCTCTTTCTTTTTGAATCACGTGGTCTCACTGGGGTTGTAGCTGTGGTTGATGTTGAGGTAGGGCTGGCTGAGGAGGACGATGATGCTGATGGTCTTCTTGTTGCCACCCCCGGGGCCTTGCCATGGAGGAGCTCTTTAACCACCTCGGCAACCTCATCCCCAGAAATTGGAGAGCCTGTAGGGAGTTGGTTGGGTGAACAAAATCCTGCCTCATATCAGTAGCTGTTAGCGATCAGTAGCACACTGCTGGCAGATGCTTAGTGTACTACGGAGCAGAAAGCTAACGTCGTTGTTTCTCCCTATGTCCAGTAGGTGGCGAAGGTTGCTACAATCGATAGCCACACAGACACACCCAGTACAACTTCATTCTATTGGCTGAGAGGTTACCTGGAGACTGTGCTAAAACGCAATTCTACGTTTTGTAGACGAGCAGAGTCTGAGCAGAGACTAAATGTGAGCGCGAGGAGAAGTTTTGAGTAAGCATTAAATGTTTTGAGAAGAAAGACATGAAGTCCTGCTTTCAAAATGGAAATGTAAGCAAAAATATTAAAAGTTTTGAGAACAAAAGCTATGAAATCCTGCTTTCAGAACGAAAACAGGATTTCATCCAAGTGTGCTCTTGGATTATGGCAGGAAAATTCCACCAAGCGAGCAGAGACTTTTGCAAGAGAAGATTTGATCCAAGCAGAGACTAAGTGTGCGTATACAATCATTACAAGTTTTCAGAAGAAATATATGAAATAAAAGAAGTCCTGCTTTCAAAATAAAAATATAAGCAAAAGTATTAAAAGTTTTGAAAACAAAAGATATTAAATCCTGCTTTCAGACTGAAAATGTGTGCTCTTGGATTATGGCAGAAAATTTCCCCCATAAATAGCCCATAGGAAAAAGTTTGCAAACAACAGAAGCATGACTGGCAAAAAATGAGTAGTTTATTGGACAAATAATAAAATTGTTAAAAATGACCACTAGCAAAAATAGATTTAATTTAGAACAGTAAAATATTTTAAATATACTGGCGCTGGGAAAAGGAATGAAACAACCAAAAAGTAAACGATCTTCAGAAAAGTAGTTAATTACCAGGCCTCCTATAGGGAAAGATACGGGTGAATAAAATATCAACAAAACAAAATGAAACACCAAGGTGTTCAAATAGCAAACATCAAAAAAGAAAAATTGGAATATCTGAACACCAGAAATCTTAAAATAGCTAATTAAACTCCAGATACAACACATAGTAAAATACAGTTTGTTTGCTCTAGAAGTGTACCCAGGTAAACATTGGTAGGGTCTCAAGCATTGACTCATCAAACAGTAGCAGGCCAACCTTTACACTGAAACACAGACCCTTGCTTGCAGTCACTTGATGTCAGGAGGATCTTCCTATAGAATGGCGAGGAGCTGTTAAGGGCTGCAGTTAAATTCAAATCAACATTTTTACATAGCCTTCTTCTCGACAATAGGAAACTAAAACAGGGCTACAGGGCAGCAGAGTCACCTGTCTTCACTGAGCCTTACCAATGTTTTCCACGAGGAAAGGCAAGTGTTTGCCCTCTTCCTGATTTCTTATTTCTTACATGTTTGTCAAACGTCAGTGTTTCAGAACATCAAACAAATTTAAAATATTAGTCAGACAACATAGGTAAACACAAAGTGCAGTTTTTAAATGAAGATGTTTTTTATTAAAGGGGCAGTATTGTATAAAATAAATGACTCCTCCAATCAACTCTTTCAGACTAATCAGCAGCAATTAGGAAGCAACTGGTGAAAAGTTGCATCTGCTGAGCTCATTATATCTCAGTGCAACACTGGTAAACATTATTTTAAAGAGTTAATAAAGGAATGCTGTTGAGACAGCTTCCTGAAGGCAGAGAGTTTCAGAAAGAGCGTAAGTTTTTAAGGTGCCAGATGCCCAATTTCAAAACATTTATTACAAAGTAAATTTCTTTTAAGTCATTTTTGATGTAGCATTTTTATAACAACTTAAGGTAGCACAGTTATTTGATTGTGCTCTAAAGTGGTACTATGTGCTTGGAAAATACATAATGCTGCCCCTTTAAGGGAGAAAACAAATAAAAATCTCTGTGGCCCTCTGTAAAAAAAAAAGAAAAGAAAAAAAAGGTGATTGCTCCTACACCTAAGATCTGGTTGGGCCACCCTTAGCAGCAACAACTGCAATAAAGCATTTGTAATAACTTTCAGTGAGTCTTCCTTTTGAGAAATTTTGTTCCACTCATCTTTGGAGATTTATTGTACTTCAACCATACTGGAAGTTTTTCCAGCATGAACTGCCTTTTTAAGTTCACGCCACAGCATCTCCATAGGATTCGGGTCAGGACTCTGGGGTTATGGACTGTCCATGTTAGCTGTGACTTTACAATAATGTCACATGAACATCTCTCCAACTGAACGCTGTATTAAATTATATTGATCATTTCACAACACAATACCTCCGGTAATCTCTTCAAGTTAAGATAATCCTTTCACTACAACAATATTTTTGGCAAGAAAGCATTTTTGGTTGTCATTCCTTAAGTTCAATAATCATATTTATTACTACACTGTGTGTCACTCAGTATATTGTCACATATACCTTAAATCTGAACAACTTTGATTGTTTTGCAAGGTTTGTAGTTTTTTTCAGAACATTTACAATGTTTTAAATGTGGATTTACATAATCCAGATTTTTATTGGAAAATTTCTAGCTCAGAGTGAAGGAAATGAAACTCCCCAAACAATATTTAATCCAATAAATAGTGAAGAAGTGCCAAATACAAAGACACAGATAAACAGGTGTTAACTGTAATCACACGGACAAAACACTCTGTTTTTGATTCATCTAGAAATTTGGCATTAGAAGGTCTTAATCTCTGTCATTTTGTTAGTGCATAAAAACAAATTCTGCAATTCAAGATTACATTTTGGAACAAACTCTTATTTAAGAAAACTAGTTTTCTGAAGGGGTAAATACAATATCTGATGGACTTTTAAAACAATATAAAGTCATACACAAACAGTCCCAGCCGGCTGTAATAAATTCTTCTTCTTGGCTAGAGCAGGTTTCAGACTGCTTTGACTTTAGTTTTTTTTTAATCCTGCAAGGTTTTAATGAATTTGTTACTTCTTCTAATCCAGTCTTTTTAAAAAATTAGTTTTTAATTACTAGATTTAAAGAGAAGTAATAAATGTTCATATAGTAGTTAAGCTTGAGGAAAAACAGCACAGGTTTGGATTCCTATACCATAAAGATGTAGTTGGAGGTGCACTAGATGTCATGGATTTGATGAGAAAATATTTATTACAGAGGTTGGAGACTTAACTTGGAAACGCTAACACTGTCCTAAAGGACCTAAACTTTCTCAAATACAGTTCCCTCTTGTATACAGATTCTGTCCAGTATGTTGTCTCAGTATACAACAAGGTATTTATTCTTTTCATCCACTCCCAAGCTGTAAATAGTATTTTAGGTACTCATACTGTATTTTCCCAAAAGTCTAAATCAACTCCAGTTTTTTTCACATTTGAGATGTATTGTTGTTATTGCACTTTGTACGAAGCAGTCCACCAGCTCTCTCTCAACTTTCTCATTTCTGATACATCCACAGACTGCATTTCCACAGACTGCAGTCTGAGGTGACATCACTGTCCTCTGCGGTTTCTTTGGGATTCAAATCGGGACATTGTGTTGGCCGTTGCTTTGTGATAACCCATACAGCAAATACCACAGACTAATTCTGTGTTAATATTTCTCTAATCCTAACTGACCTAAAAAATAAAAAGCTTTGTCCTCCAACAACAGTAACAAACAGTTACAGTTTGTTTTAAACAGTTTGTCTAAATATATGGTATAAGCTACACATGGCACTACTAAATGGCATTTCTAAGTAATACTGTTATGAATTATTTTATTTAATTTAAAAGTTGCATAAAAATTCAATATAAAATACCACAGTTGGGGAAAAACGTTTTTAGTCAGCCACCAATTGTGCAAGTTCTCCCACCTAAAAAGATGAGAGAGGCCTGTAATGTTCATCATATAGACCTCCAGTATGAGAGACAGAAAGAGAGAACATATCTAGAAAATCACATTGTCTGATTTTTTAAATAATTTATTTGCAAATGATGGTGGAAAATAAGTATTTTGTCAATAACAAAAGTTCATCTCAATACTTTGTTATATATCTGTTGTTGGCAATGACAGAGGTCGAACATTTTCTGTAAGTCTTCACAAAGTTGGCACACACTGTTGCTGGTATGTTGGACCATTCCTCCTTGCAGATCTCCTCTGGAGCAGGGATGTTTTGGGGCTGTTGCTGGGCAACACGGACTTTCACCTTCCTCCAAAGGTATTCTATGGGGTTGAGATCTGGAAACTGGCCTTGAAATGCTTCTTACAAAGACACTCCTTGGTTGCCCTGGCAGTGTGCTTGGGATCATTGTCATACTGAAAGACCCAGTCACTTCCATCTTCCTGATGGAATTAGGTTTGCACTCAAAATCTCACAACACATGGCCCCTTTCATTCTTCTAATAGAAGTTATAGGGCTGTGTGAACCAGAAATCTTGCTTGTTTGTTATTGACCAAATACTTATTTTCCACCATCATTTGCAAATAAATTCTTTTAAAAAATCAGACAATGTGATTTTCTAGATCAGTGGTTCTCAAACTTTTTTCAGTGATGTACCCCCTTAAAAATATATTTTTAGTCAAGTACCCCCTGACACGGGCAAAACATTTTTGGAATTAAAAAGAGGTACAGTGCTGTAAAATCACTGTCTGATTTATTAAAGCCAAACAACTTATATCAGTGAACCTGACAAATACATCCATATTGCAAACATTGCATGGTTAAACAAAAGAGAAAACCAGAAGACGGTGACCACCAGGAAGGTATAAAACCAGTCAAACCGTACACGTACCCCCATTTGAGAACCACTGTTCTAGATGTTTTCACATTTTGTCTCTCATAGGTGAGGTCTACCTGTGATGTCAATTACTAGCCACTCTCATCTTTAAATTGGGAGAACTTGACCAATTGGTGGCTGACTAAATACTCCCCCCCCCCACTGTATCTGGTCATCTATCTTTCCATCTTTCTGAAGTGTTGCAGACTGACAGACATTTCTGAAATTGTGATACATAATTGGACTTTTAAATCTTTTTTAAAAAATTGGGTTGTCAAATCGTTTCTCCTTTGCTTGTTACAGCATTCACAACAATGTAGAAGTGACTGATGGGAAAAGGAAGTGTTTGACTAAAGATCCAAGAACTTTAACTATCTACTACTTGATGTGGTAGAGTGACGGATGAACCATTAATAAATGAGCCCTGTTTGTCTCTTCCTTTAAGAAAATAAGTGAGCAGTTCTCCTTTTCCCTTTACAAAGATGGGTCCTCTTCTCACAAAGCGGAATCCATACTCCTTCAAAATATTATAGCAGTCCTCCACTACCTGGGGAAAAAACGTGCTGTCAGACAGATCATGAAAGACAAAAAATTAATTGAAAACAGAATTATTTCATGGATATCCAACATCTTTGCTCAGTGATGTTGGATATCAGAGACATCTTAAACTACAAGATTGTAAACAACAATTTACAAACCTTATTAAAAATATGGCTAAGATTATTTTGAGGACATACCGCAAACCCCCAAAAAGTAATTCACTACTGATTAGTGACCCCCTTGTGGCCACGGTAGGTCATGCTTAAGCGGTAATATGACCTGCATCGCAATGTGCAGAGCGCATCCAAACGTCCAAAGCTCCAGTGGAAGATAAGATAATTAAACAATGTCTCAATAAAGAACTTATTGTTCAGGGAAAGAGAAAGAATAGAAAAAAACATGATAAAGGTTTGTTTTAATGCGTCAACCAAACATTTATGGTAGCTTCTTTGTAACTGAGTTCTAACTTTAAATGAGTTGATTCTTGTTGTCAGCCCTAAATGTTTCTGATGTTTTTTGGCTTCAAAACGGTATGTTTGATAACATTTGATAATTAAAACTTCTAATCAGGCTACAGGCTACTACATTAATATGTCAATGAGCTACTCTAAGCTGTAGTTGGTGATACATTGTTTGCTGCTGGTAATTTATGTGGCTAAAACAAACATTATTTTTACATCAACTTCTAAGTTATGTGAAACTTCTCCAATTAAAATTTAGCACTTCTAATTGCACTTAAGAGAAATTAATTTAATCAGAGTTTCTCATGAATATGTGTGCATTTAGTCCATCTTAATCAGAGGTGTGTGATTGCAGTTTTCTGGCTGATCCCCAGTTACCGATCTTTAAAAAGATCTTAAACCAATCTTGCCGATACTGATTTTGGCCAAAAACATTTTTTTTTTGTCTGAAATGTTTGTAAAGATAGCACGAAAGTTCCTGAGTTGGAAACGATGGGATGAATATTGTTAACTGCAAACATGCAGACCTGACCTGGTTGGTCTGTCAATCAAACCTCTCACTGTAGAGCAGAAGATGAAAGAGGCTGATGTTGAAACCTTTGCTGACTAAGATAAGATCAGGGGATAAGATGGGATTCACATGTAACTATCTGCCATTCACTGGTCTCACACATTCAGGAAACCGTCGCAGATAAATCGGCTGGATAAATGAGTCCTATGTGATACATACTAATAGGATGCAATTAAAACAGCACTGCCAGAGATGAAATACGTTTATAGCAATTATGTGAATGATCTAATTATATGACTGCTCATTGCAGCCAGTTCACATTGTTAGCAGAACTAGAGGGCCCCAAAACCAAATTTCACTTAGGGCCCCATAGCCGGGCCTGAAATGACCCCAAAATATTGTTGTTTTTGAATGTAAATTTGATGAAATTAGAAACAGAAATATGCCATCACTAGGGACTCAAATATTTCAGGTGGTATTTTTCCCATAACTTGAATGTCAATTTCCTTCAAAAACAACTTGGGATATAAAATAATCTTATTATAATCAATGTTTATGTTTTGGGAAGGCAATTTCCACCTTTTTACAAAAAAGGAAGACAAATCCTTCTCTTGACAACTTAATTTTATGATTTTTTTTTTATCAGACTGTTTGTGGATTTGTGAATTTACTCTGTTATATATTGCTTCAGAGATTTTGTTTATTTTGTCATGAACTGTATTTTGTTCCCTTGAGTTTTTCTGCCATGATGTGTTTTTGTGTTCTTTTTAGGTCGTTTTCAGTCCTCCACCGGGGCATTATTACCCACGGCTGTTTTTTGTTGTCTTGATTGCTTCCCGGTGTATTTCAGTTCCGCTGGGATCCCCAGTGTTTGTGGAGTCCTAGTCGTTGGTTAGCTGCGTTTGCCAATTCGTGTCAAAGTCAGTAAGTTCCCTGTAAGGTGTCGGTTTGAGCTATTAAAACCTTTTCTGCTTCAATCTGCGTGTTTCTGGACCAATTTCTGCAGCAAGGATGACCCATTCTGACAATTTTTGCTTAAGGCTTTCACCAAATGATGGTGAAATCAGTGTAGCTCTCACTGATATCTGTTAGATATGCTCCCATCTATTCTGCATTTTGTTCACATCTTTACATTTCATGTTTTCTTTTCGGTATATTGGACTTTCATTTTATTACATTTTGTACTTTATAATTTCATAACATTAGGCAAAACAGATTATTTTTGCCTCATAAACCAATTGCCAATTAACAGTGGCCTGACATAGACTAGTAGCAATGTACCTTGTTTTGTCATGTCACACAGGATCGCCGCCAGGAATCTTGGGCCTCATGACAAAAAATTAAATTGCGCCTCCCCTGCGCAGCAGCTGTTACAGTTTCTTGAGTCTATCTGACCCAGATAAAGCATCACAATTTTAAAGGGTTACAACTGCCTTGCTTTCTTTGGTCCAATACTGATACTAGCACAATATTTACTGCTCGGGAATTTTACATGCAACAGTCTGCATACAATACAGCAAATAGGTTGCTTAAATTTTTTATTATTAGATTTAGTTTGCTGAATGTCTCTCCCCACTTGCAACAGTCACAATGTGCAAAGTATACATAAAACAATCCAGATTTCTCAAAAAATGCTATGTTGTTACATTTTGTTCAGCTGCAGTATAGAACTTTAATGAAAAAAATGTTTTCTCCATATTTGTTAAAGTTGTCACCATGTCATGACAGTTTCTATGAGACAGATAATCTGTGAAAATATCAATCTGCTCCACCTGCTCCCTGAACAACTATTGCTAGCTAAAGTAATGCACCGTTCTGACCAAAAACAACCAAGGAGGAGGGTCTTAGTGCTGTCAATCAACTTCATTCACTGCTAGATGTGCTAAAGGTGAAGAAACAACTTATCATTACAAGAAAATTGTTCATCTGCCGTCATTGGTAGCTATGCTAACTACACTGAGCATTCACAATAGGCTGCGCTAGCGACAGCATAGCACAGAAAAAGGGGAGGGAGGATGAGCAGCCACATATGATTGTGATTGATGGCACTAAAACTCTCTTGTCTCTGATTAGTTGTTTCTAGATAGTAGTGGGAGAAAGCAGAGGAAATAGATTTTCACAGATTATCTTTCATGCAATACTGTCACAACATAATGATAGTTTTAACAAATATGTAAAAATATATATATTTTTAAGTTACATACTGCAGCGTTAATTTCACTTAGGAGAGAACGGGTCAGGAGGGACGTGGGTTAGAGCTGCTGCTGACTGACTCATCTGTTGTTCAGTGGTAAAAGCTACAGGGACACGTTAAATATATGGATATGTTGCTCATTTCTTTCCTTAATTCATTAAATGCTAGTGAAATGGAGGTAAACAGTAGCCTGTAGCTAAGCTAACTAATCTCCCAACGTCTACTCATTTCTCTCGGAGAATTGAGATTTCAAATTGACACGCTTGCCTTTTTCTCTCTCCTCTATTTTTTTTTTTTTGAAAACCTAACTCTATTATTTTTCTTAGTAGCATAGTAACCGCCACAGTGGTTCTGGTTTTCTACTGACTGCTGCTCACCGTCAAGCAACAAGCAGGATCCAACCATTTCATGCCGATCCAGGGCGGTGTTCAGGGTTAAATCTGTGCTTTTTGGTCTGGGTGTGGTAACATTTAATTTTTACTGCTAAAATCAATTTTAGAAAACACAATATGATTAATTTTGTAATTGACAAGGTCCCATTTGTCTTATTTCTATGAACAAAAAAAAATGTGGAGGGCCCCCTGTTGGTCAGGGGCCCTTGGAATTGTCCTAACTTTCCCCCCCCCTATATGGCGCCCCTGTGTCACCCCCCTCCAGCATTGTATGACCTGGAGTATGAACAGTTTGCTCGTTCTGATGATCAAAACAGCTGTTTTGTTGTTCAATAGTCTCAAAACAATTTCCAAGTTCAGTTTATTACAGGGGTGGGCACTCCTGGTCCTCGAGGGCCGGTGTCCTGCAACTCTTAGATGTCTCCCTGGTCCAACACACCTGAATCCAACAGCTGAATCTCCTCCTAAGTGCAGTCAAGTTCTCCAGAGTCCTGTTAACGACCTCATTATTTGACTCAGGTGTGTTGAAGTAGAGATGCATCTAAAAGTTGCAGGACACCGGCCCTCGAGGACCAGGAGTGCCCACCCCTGGTTTATTAAGTCAGTCAGTGACATTGAATCAAAACTCCTCAGTCTGAGAGAGAAAAATACTTTTTTGGTTTGTGTTTTAAGACTGCAGGAGCAAATAACAAAACTCATGCCGCCCTAGACGAGAAGCCGCGCTTTGCCGCTCCACGTCGCCCATTTCAGAAACCACCACTTGGTATACATATAAATATGTCTATATGACACTCAAGGTGGACATGTGATGCACTAGATGTGAGAACATGTGATTTTGATTTAGGAACCATGAAAATAAAGCATAACAATGCCTGTTTTGTTTTGTGCTGACATTCTGTTTCTGTCATTTTAATTCACATTTTGTGAATTGATATTTAGGTGTATTATATTTCATATTATGAACGTAATCTTGATTATTTGGTCAGTTAAAAGAAAACTCATTCTTATTTAGTTCTCAAATAAATCCAGGAATACTTGTTTTTTAAGCTAAAACATCAGTGTTGTCCATGAAGTAATTACTTACCTCAGTCATTAACTGCACAAATATATTACGGTTATGATTTGTACCAAGTACCTTTCCAACACTTAAGAATCACCAAAAATGGAATAAACTTAGTAACCAAGTTGTTTTTGGAGCGCTGAGAGCTGTACCTGGATGTTTCCCATCACTCCTGTGGACTCCATCCGACTGGCCACATTCACAGTGTTTCCCCAGATGTCATAGTGGGGTTTCCGAGCACCGATCACTCCAGCTAGCACTCCTCCTTTGTTCAGGCCTGTATGAGAGGGTTTTATGTTAAATGAAAGATCATATTAGTGCTAATTGATTTTTCAGGAGTGGTGTGAAAGTAAATTGAATGTTTAGCTGTATTATAAACTACTTAATTGGTCATATTTGTCTTGTAATTTAAGGAAGACTACACTTCCTTTAACTTTGTACTGTATAAAAATGACAAATCTTCAATGTTGTCTGATGAAAAGATGTAATAACATATTTACAAAACTGTGAGGGGTGTACTTATAAAATTTTACTTAACTAAAATTCTGTTACTTTTTTATGAGCAGAATGAAGTTCCATTTGTGAATTTCACAAAGAAAAAGAAAATATTGATCTCAGAATTTTCAATCTAAGGAGTAACCTTATAAATAAAACATTGAACATTTCCTTAGGCCTGAAAAAACTTTTTGCTTTCAGCAGAGGTCTCTGTTTCTGTTGTGTCACAGTGTTAGCCAGTGAATGGATCTGCTCACTGTTCCTGGTGAAGTATGAATAACTATAAAATAATACAATTGGAACTATTTACTATACATTTTGTTAAAAATGGTAAGTTTTAATTGTGTTATTTATTCTTAGCATTTTTTGTATTAGTTCCTGTCTGAGAGCTTAGATGTTCTGTAAAATTTATGTTGAATGCTTTCCAGTAGTACTAATACAGTGTGTGCATTTGTTCTTTTAAACATTTTATTTGTATTTTAAATAGTTTTCACTTGCAGTCTGAGGTTTCCATGTTACTTTATTTTCTCTACTCCTAATCAGTGAACCAGAATGTTTAACTGCTGATTTATATTACTTACTTTGGTTTTACTTAATTTTTTTTTAATTTTTACATTTGATTTATTTGTTTCAACTTTTGATTCTGTTAAAGTTTTCCATTTTGTTGTGTTAATTTAATTATCAAAAAAGTAGAAAATTATAGAGGAAAACATTTAGTTTGACCTTTAAAGTTTAAGGTGTGAAAACTTAGTCCTTTGAGAGCCATGGACTCATGTAGAAATGAATGTTATTCTGATCCCTATCTTGAAAAATGTTAAGGACTTACAGGGAACACAAAACACAACAGCCTATTAAATAATGCGTCCCACTAGTTCTTTGAGTCATCGTACACACCAATGTTAAGTATTTATTTATTTATGTATTTATTTATTTTTAACATCCCAGTTCTGTGTTTATGCTACATTGGTTATATTTATATTAATTAGTTTTTCTTTTGTGTAACCAGGTTGTTGTGTGTTGCAGATTTCTGCCCTCTTGAAAATGAGATCTAGATCTCAATGGGGTTTTACCTGGTTAAATACAGGAAAAAATAAATAATAAAAAATTAAGATATATTTTTATTTATTATTATTTTATTCAATATCTGACTTGCCTTTGAGAGTTGCTATTTTTAAATTTCGTTGTGCTTTATTTGTGCACAATGACATTAAAAGGAATTCTGTTTCCTATTCTGGTTATGACATGCATTTCTATACATAGCATAGTTTCACTCTGCATGAAACTATGCTATTTCAGATTTGCAAACAAATCAGACCTTGTTTGCAAACCTTTGGCTTATACTCTACAACATGCTCCAATAATGCCTAGGTAAAGGAAAAGGTCGTACCAATGCGTAGCATGAAGTTGTTGAATGACTGGTAGTTGATGTTCATTAGTGTCACCTTCATGGCCAGAGCAAAGTCTGCCAAGTCTGCCAGGTGCTGCCACCGCTCTCTGTCAGACTGCTCTTCCTTCTGTAAGAGAGAAATACAATGCTGTAGCATAAAGATGATTAACATTTGTGAAAAGCAGATAACAATGAATTATGATTGTTGGGAACCAGGGTTTTGGCTCTTTGTGGGGATTTTTCTGTTGCCTGCTGCTTCCCTCTTCATCCACTAGATGGTGCCTAGAGGCTGCAACTTCCTGGAGGGCCTGCCCCCTGACTCAGGTCAGCACACCTGTGATTCATCACCTATCATCCAGGAGTATATGAGGAGCAGGCTGCCAGCACTTTGTCACCTGAGTGTTTGCCAGTAATGGTACTCTGCGCCCCTCCGAGTTTGCTCTCTGAAGTTGCTTCTAGTAATAGATTCTTGTTGCCTCTCTCTCAGGTGTTTCCTTGAGACGCCTTGGAAATATCCCTGTGAAGCCCAAGTCCATGGCTCTCTGGATTTCTCCCCTCGAGACGCCATGGATTGTTATCCACTGGTTGCCCGAGTCCCTTGTTCGCCTCAGCAGATTAGCCATAAACCGTTCCTAGATTCTCAGCTGGCAGTCGTTTCGCTCCTCGTTCCTCCGCACCTGAACTTACCTGTCTGCCCTCCACTGCAGCCTCTACATCACTAATAAAGAACTCACTTCATCAAGACCTCACACTGGAACCCGGCTCACTTCAAGGACACCTACAAAGAGACCCTACCCCGGAAACCACTGTATTATCCCCCAGGCGGACATTCATCTTCATCTCAAGCAACATCAGTCTAGTTCTTCCTGAAGTTCCACTTTCCGACAACCTCACACTCACCATCTCTTTCTCACTGCTCTTCAGCGTACAGACAACCCTGGTTACCAACCCAAGAACAAGAACCACACAATCTCACTTTTCATCATTGTTAAAATAAACTTTTATTTATCTGATCATCTCTTCTCCTTGTGGTGTTCTGTATGTGGGTAAAGAAACTAGGACCCATCATGACAATGATGACATTCATAATAAGTTTATATATATACTGTATTCTTTTATTGAGGAGAGGTGTTTGACCCTGTTACAAATTGTGATGCTGTCTTCTAGGGACTGCGATTGGCTCCTCTTCTTTTACTTCTGTCTAATGACAGTTGGCAAACAACTAAATGAAGGATTACCACTAAAAAACGGATTTAAGATACAAGGGAGCAATGCTAACAAAGACACCGTTGCCACTCACCAGTGACCCAAACATTACTTAAGAGAAATTAGGTAATCTGCTTACCTTCATGCACTTGTAACCATCATTGACATCAGAGGTGACACCTGATGCTGCCATGTATGTGCTCCCAATGGTCTTGATCTTTGTGATGTAGCGAAATTTGGGCTCATCCAGTAGCTGACATTGATGCATATAAAGAAAGATAAGAACTTTATTAATTCAACATGATATCAAGAATATTTTCAGGACCTGCGTTGTCTTGATTTGTTTTGGGATTTGATTCTAGCTTTATTATTATAGAATAGAATAGAATAGAAGTACTTTATTCATCCCAGCAGGGAAATTACTTCACAGTTACAGCATAGAGACAAGACACAATAACAACTACCACTTGTCAGGATCTGTGTTTTCTGTGTTCATTTAGAGTTTTTTGTGTCCTTGCGTCTCTTCGTTGTCCTGTCCTCCCCTTGATTGTTCCCAGGTGTGTCTCGTTCTGTCATTACCCTCCCATGTATTTAACTCCACCTGTGTTCCTTGTTCCTCGTCGGGTCCTCGTCAATGTAGAATCTAGTTTGTCGTCGTCAATGTTCAGTCTAGTCCTGGTCAGTGTTTCCTTGTGCCTGCTGCTTGTGCTGGACTTATTACCATTAAACATCTCATTTTCATCATACCTGGGTCCGCTGCGTCTGCCTCACCACTCTCACCACCCGCACTTCATGACAGTAGGACCCGACCCGACCGAACGGTGAGAATGCAGCATATGGCCCAGCACGACCAGGAGGCATGGTTCCAGCAGCAGTTGGAGTTGGCTCAGCGGGATCTCTACAAGGACGTAGAGATCCTGCCATCTCCGCTGCTGCTGGAGGAGTTGGGACTGGACTCAGACTATACCCTGGCATTTGGAAAATGTCAGATCCCTCCAGTCACCACCCCAAAGCCCTCCGGATTCGGCCCCCGCCGTTACTCACGCCGGGGGAGACAGCGACGTGAGCCGCCGGTGAACCCGGCCCCTCGTCGCCTTCCGGATCCGTCACCTCCGCTGTCAGCCCGGAGACAGCGACGTGAGCCGCCGGCAGACCCGGCCCCTCGTCGCTTTCCGGAGCCGCCACCTCCACGGTCAGCCCGGAGACAGCGACGTGAGCCGCCGGCGGACCCGGCCCCTCGTCGCTTTCCGGAGCCGCCACCTCCACGGTCAGCCCGGAGACAGCGACGTGAGCCGCCGGTGGACCCGGCCCCTCGTCGCCTTCCGGAGCTGTCACCCCCGCAGCCGGTTCCAAGGCTTCGCTGCGGCTCGCCCCCGCGGCCGGTTCCAAGGCTTCGCTGCGGCTCGCCTCCGCGGCCGGTTCCAAGGCTTCGCTGCGGCTCGCCTCCGCGGCCGGTTCCAAGGCTTCGCTGCGGCTCGCCCCCGGTTCCAAGGCTTCGCTGCGGCTCGCCCCCGCGGCCGGTTCCAAGGCTTCGCTGCGGCTCGCCTCCGCGGCCGGTTCCAAGGCTTCGCTGCGGCTCGCCTCCGCGGCCGGTTCCAAGGCTTCGCTGCGGCTCGCCTACGCGGCCGGTTCCAAGGCTTCGCTCCGGCGCACCCGAGGCCGAGTCAGCCGGCGTTCCAGCCGGCGCACCCGAGGCCGAGTCAGCCGGCGTTCCAGCCGGCGCACCCGAGGCCGAGTCAGCCGGCGTTCCAGCCGGCGATCCTTCCGAGACTCCCAGTGTTCCTTCCGAGACTCCCAGTGTTCCTTCCGAGACCCAGACCCCCAGCGCTCCGACTCAGACTCCCTGTGTTCCTCCAGAGACTCCCTGTGTTCCTACCGAGACCCAGACCCTCTACGTTCCTTCCGAGACCCCGACTCCCGAGACCCTCTACGTTCCTTCCGAGACCCCGACTCCCGAGACCCTCTACGTTCCCTCTGAGACCCCGACTCCCGAGACCTTCTGCGTTCCTCCTGAGACCCTGACCTTCTGCGTTCCTCCTGAGACCCTGACCTTCTGCGTTCCTCCTGAGACCCTGACCTCCTGCGTTCCTCCTGAGACCCTGACCTCCTGCGTTCCTCCTGAGACCCTGACCTCCTGCGTTCCTCCTGAGACCCTGACCTCCTGCGTTCCTCCTGAGACCGAGACTCCCTGCGTTCCGACCGAGACTCCCTGCGTTCCACCCGAGACCGAGACTCCCTGTGTTCCACCCGAGACCGAGACTCCCTGCGTTCCACCCGAGACCGAGACCCCCAGCGTTCCACCCGAGACCCAGACCCCCAGTGTTCCGACCGAGACCCCCTGTGCTCCACCAGAGACCCTGCCTCGGGGGGCTCGTCGTCGCCGTCTGTGGGCGGCCCCCGGGACTCATCGCCACCTCCAGCGCCGGGGACGGCCGCCGGACCACCTCCGTGGTTCCCGCCTCCCGCCGGACCGCCTCCGTGGTTCCCGCCTCCAGCGCCGCGGACGGCCGCCGGACCGCCTCCGTGGTTCCCGCCTCCAGCGCCGCGGACGGCCGCCGGACTGCCTCCGTGGATCCCGCCTCCGTGGTCCCCGCCTCCAGCGCCGCGGACGGCCGCCGGACCGCCTCCGTGGTCCCCGCCTCCAGCGCCGCGGACGGCCGCCGGACCGCCTCCGTGGTTCCCGCCTCCAGCGCCGCGGACGACTGCCGGACCACCTCCGTGGTTCCCGCCGCCGCGGTTCCCGCCGCCGCGGACGACCGCCGGACCACCTCCGTGGTTCCCGCCTCCTTTGCCTCCGCCCACCCTGTGGGTAGTTTTTTGTTTCTTTTTGGACTCTTGGCCCTCCCGGTGTTTCCGCCCACAACGGTGGGTTGTTTTTGGTTTTTTCTGGACTCTGGCCCCCCGTCCAGCGCCCCTCCGCCCACCCTTGTTGTGTTTTTGTTTTGTGGGCGTCTGGTAGCCGCCCTTGAGGGGGGGGTACTGTCAGGATCTGTGTTTTCTTTGTTCATTTAGAGTTTTTTGTGTCCTTGCGTCTCTTCGTTGTCCTGTCCTCCCCTTGATTGTTCCCAGGTGTGTCTCGTTCTGTCATTACCCTCCCATGTATTTAACTCCACCTGTGTTCCTTGTTCCTCGTCGGGTCCTCGTCAATGTAGAATCTAGTTTGTCGTCGTCAATGTTCAGTCTAGTCCTGGTCAGTGTTTCCTTGTGCCTGCTGCTTGTGCTGGACTTATTACCATTAAACATCTCATTTTCATCATACCTGGGTCCGCTGCGTCTGCCTCACCACTCTCACCACCCGCACTTCATGACACCACTGAGTAGTAGTTAATATAAAAAGCAACTTAAGAGCAGTCCTTGCAAAGATTCAGAAAAAAATGCAGATATGTATATGTAAATATATGTACAGCAAGTGTGCCACAGTGCAGTTGTGCAAAATCGGACTGATTAGTGCAGAACAATGATTTAGCTTTTATTGTACAGTGAGATGGCATGTGTGTTCCTTGTCTAGAATTGAATTTTTTCCCCCTTCTCTATCTCCCTCTCCTCTAGCTGAGAGGGCTTTGTTTGTAAGTGGGAGGACGTTGGAACTCATTAGATCATAGCTCAGACTCGGGCGAGCCAATGTTCTGGTATCCAGTCTTGGTGCTGGAGCCGTAGTTGGTGTTCCTTAGTCTCTTTCTTTGATTAGATCAACTTTCTCTGTTTTACCTTAGTTCAGTCCTTTAGTTTTATTATGTTCCTTATATGAAGCCCAGTGTAAATTCAATCAGGAAGACTCTTCATCTCACCTGCTCAGCTAATCACCTAATCAGGCTCCTCCTACCCAGCCATCTCCTCCAATCATTAGGCTTCACTTCCTTCATAAAGTCCGGCGTCCTGCTCCTCAGTCGAGTGTCAAGCAAGCTGCTGCACAACCTCCATACGACCTTACAATCTGCCGGGTTCTCACTCCTTTTCATGGAGATCACTAGCTTTTTTTTGTTCTTCTTTTTTATCTATGCTCAAAAGCTCCGCTCACGCTGTTGGCACGGCTCCACTTCAATCTCGATCTCCCACTGTCCCCTCTTCAGTCCATTTCTGCTGCTCTCCTTCCTACTGCCAATGTGTGCTTCCAATCCATATTCTGATGTTAAATCATTGTGTTGTTGTGAATGTACTTCATTAGCACTTTAAAGGCTGCAATAATATATTTTTTTATAAATACCAAATATTAGCTGGGCTGCACAGTGGTACAGTTAGTAGCACAGTCCTGGGTTTGATTCCCGGCCCGGGGTCTTTCTGCGTGGAGTTTGCATGTTCTCCCTGTGCATGGTGGGTTCTCCCCGGGTTCTCCGGCTTCCTCCCACAGTCCAAAAACATGACTGTCAGGTTGATTGGCCTGTCTAAATTGGTGTGAGTGTGTGTGCATGGTTGTTCGTCCAGTCTGTCTGTGTGTTGCCCTGCAATGGACTGGCAACCTGTCCAGGGTGACCCCGCCTCTCGCTCAATTTTGTTTATTTGTAAACTTGGATCCAAATATTTCAATGAGTTAATTTTCTTCTCTCACAAACTCTGTATGTTTTCCTCTGTTGTTGCTCAGACCTAGGCTCCCACAAATTCAGAATTTTCTGATCAGGCCCAACATCCCCTACAAGTCTGTAGTATAGGTATTAGTCATTGAAGTAACTTACCTCACCTGTTATTTAATAACTATCAAGGATATTAGAAATAACCTTCCTAACCTTTAAGGTTTAAGTAACCTTTAAATTGTGAATACATTTTAGTTACAAACTAACTATCCCACATCTTAGGGGCACAATACTTACACTATCAAAATCTGAGATGATCTCGTTGAGGAACCGTAGACATTCAATGCCACCATTATTGATGCTCTCCTCTGTGTAAAAGTCAGAGAAGTTGGGAATTGAGGCAAACATGACACCAATCTCATCGTATGACTGGCTGTACAACTCCTGAAAAAAAGAAATGCATAAATCAATTTGGAAGCAAGATAAAGTGACATTTCAATCTGTTATTTCCTGAGTATTTTAAGGCTTCATTGTAAAATCAATTGTTCCATTTTCTCAAACGTTTGCATATGGTAATCCTCTTTATGTTAGCGCTTTCTGCTCTTTAAGATCTCAAGCTATAAAGGGCATGAGAAATAAAATGTATAATTCTTATTATTATAAAAGCATGTTAATGTACACAGAAAACTCTCATTACTTGTTACCCAGGTCCCTCTTGCAAATACGATCTGGATCTCAATGGGGTTTTACCTTGTTAAGTAAGTGAAATAAAAACAAGTTGGAATTACAATGTGAGTGATAATGTAATTATGGATATTTTAGTTTTTTAGTTTAGAACAACATAAAAGTTTGAGCTGAAACTTTTTGTAGAATTAAGTTAAAGCTATTTGAATTATTAGAAAAAATGATTTGAGTAACAGTGACTTAAATTTGTCATGTTAAACACACTTACTGAATTCAGTTTTTTTTAAAAAAACTAGTAAATTGAGTTGTACAAACTTAATTAATTGAGTTGGATGATCATTGTAATATAGTTGGCTTCTTGTCTAATGCTTTACATGAAGGAGCGATCCTGTTGGGAAGCTGGAGTTTTGGTTTCTTTGGGTTTTTTCTTCCATTTCCTCTAGTCATCCACCAGATGGAGACAGGAGGCTGCATTGCCCAGAGGGTGGTCTCAGGTGTTCATTCCACACACCTGAGACCAATCTGCATCATCAGCCAGTGTATAAGAGAAGCCAGTCGCCAGTCCTTCAGTGCCTGAGCGTAAGCCATTCATGGTACTCTAAGCTCCTCAGTGTTTGCTCTTCGAGTCTCTGAGAGTTTTACTCAACTCTCCTTTGTGATCTCCTTGCAGATTCTCTAGTGGAGCTCTGGGTGTTACCGTTTGTGTCTCCCGAGTCCTTCCCCTTCGACAACAAGAAACTCCATAAAGAAACCTCTGGTTCAAGATTCCACCAGAGGGTAGGGTAGTACGGTAATCAATAATCCTCTTCCTGTGCTGCTACCTGTCTGCCCTCCAATGAAAACAACCACCTAGCAATCATCACCGCTCTGTCTCTCTGGATTCCCTAGAAACAGTTTCACCCCCACCTGGACCAAACACCTCAAGAAACCAAGCACCAGCCTTACTTCCCCCCTGCCAGATTTATCTCCACAGCAGAAGTGAAGTCATCCTCTCAATCTCTCATTTCCAATCTGTCAAGCTGAGCTCACTTCTCATCTCCTCTGTCCTCAGTGCTCCAGATCCCCCCCAGCCATTCCGGTCCCCGGACAAAGAAAGCTCATTCATTTCTTTATGTACAATAAACTTTATTTCACTGATTCATCTGTCTCCTGAGTGTGTCCTGTATGTGGGTCAAATGATTAGTAACAAACATGACAGATCCAGACACTGATGTGGATGCTTCAGTTAGTTATATTGGTAACCAAGACAACAGAACGTAACGTTGCAACCTTATATGTGAGCATATGCTGGTGGGTATTACTATAACCCCACTAACTACTGTAGAACCAGCATCAATACATAATATCAGTATACTATTTGCCTCCCTTTTTAATTTAAAACTCCTGCAACTTTTTAGTTTTCTTTTAATTAGAAAAGCATAACCCAAAAACTAGCCAGAATCTAACTTTACATAAATAACTTTCATAACAATGTTGAACATCTATTGTTTTGCTATATACTTTGAACTGCCTTGTTGCTGAAATGTAGTATATAAATATATCTGATAGTTTAGTCCACAGTTTAGTATGTTTTAGAGTGACTCCTCTTCACAAAATGTCTTCTCATAAAGCCTTTATCTTTTCTGATCATCACTCTCAAATTTATTTCATTTTCTTTTTCAAGTTTCTTTTATCATAGAGGGTCACCGTAAAGTCTTCACTTAGCATACCCTAATTGAGCTGTAAATGGCTCAGAACTCACTTGGGTGCCATGAGTAACTTAAGTAATTTCGATCAATTGACAACTAAAGTAAAAGTCCAACTTTTTACTGAATTATATAAAACAAGATGTACAAGATTTAAAAAACAAAATTGTTCTTAATAAATTAGGGCAATCAATGTCGAACCTAACAGATTTACTTAAAATAATTTTCTGCACATCAAGTTTTGCTTTACCTTTAGACCATTTAGAATTTTCCACAAATGGAAATAATGAACTGGATTTATGATCTCAGGGGGTGTGCACTGGCCTGAGGTTTAGAAAAGTAAAAACTAATTGTAACAACAAAAGTCTTACCTCATCCCTTTTCTTGGAACCCAGGAAGTGTCGAGCCACGTGTTCAGGTAACATGTTTGTTACGAGAGCTTCATTCCAGCGCCTCATTTCATATACTTTCTCCTTCTGCTCATGGACTTCTATCTTCCATAAGAAAAGCGTGCGAGCAAGCTTCTCCACCTTCAACCAGGACAGTTGATATAAGCATTATTAACTAATAATATTAATATTAGCATCAGACATGCATAGAATTAAAGGCTCATAAGAGCTTGTTTTACCACACGTCTGGGTAAACGGCCAAAGCACTTCATGCATTTCACATTTTAATTCATCCATTGACATATGCATTCATATGCTGATGGTGCTGCTGGATTGTAGCCACATTTGGCCTGGGACAGTCTGACAGAAACAAGGCTGCCATTCACCGGCACCACCAGGCCCTCTATCGTTGTGTCCTTCGCCAAGACACTTCAGAGGCTGACAGAGGAGGAACTGAACTGGCAACCCACCGATTGCTGGATGAACTCTTATTAACACTGTCCTGTTATGTTTACTTAACTTGGAGATATACACACTATATTGCCAAAATATTTGCTCACCCATTCAAATGATCAGAATCAGGTGTTCCAATCACTTCCATAGCAACAGGTGTATAAAATGAAGCACCTAAGCATGCAGACTGTTTTTTTGAATGGGTAGCTCTCAGGAGCTCAGTGAATTCCGGTGTGGAACTGTGATAGGATGCCACCTGTGCAACAAATCCAGTCGTGAAGTTTCCTCGCTAGCATCCGCAGCAAATATGCGAAGTCTCGACCGGTAAGTAGCCATCGATATTGAAAATAAAATAAGTAAAAAGAAACCATTTTTACAAAAAATTTATTTCTCTGTGGTTTCCGAAAATAACTCCATGGGCCTGATGCATGTGTTGTTCAAAATATTTCACTTGTCTTGCCCTCTTTGCATGGCTGACTTTCGGACAAGCAAAGAGGAAAGAAAACTATTGAGGAAATTATTTTTCGACTTGACAGCAAAAAATGATCTGCTCTGGGCAAAGTGTGGATGAGCATTTGGTCTGGATCCATATACAGACATGAGCTTGATGTCTTTTTTTTTTTATCGAAATGGATGGAAAGAAAATATCGCCATAGTTCTATAAATACTGCATTTGGGCCAGATGTGGCGCAAATACAGAATTATTATTTCATTTTTAGGCAGATTTGGTCCAGACCCGGACTGGATCAGAGCCAAAGCTTTTCTGAAGTGTCAGAGCGGTTCATGATCCCAACCCAACCCAGAGCTGGTGCATACGTTAACCCAGGTGACTGTTGTGCGATCTGGAGCCTTAATGGATTTGACCAGATCTTGATCATGTAGGTTTGTCTGTACGTAAACACAGAGATGTCAGCTACAGATTGTCAGAGTTGGGTCCATCCTATGTAAACATCTGGTGGGACCAGCAGACAGGCAGGGCCGTAAAACAGGGGGACGGGGGGGGGGGGGTGAAATTGTTTTAATTTCTATTTCTCTTACATGTTTTAAATATTATGTCTTTTAATTAAATTAGAAACTCATTTCCAACAAAGACCCTGGGTGGTAACATGTGGTTTGATTCTTGCACAACAGTGCCTCTTGCATGCATGTGAACTTACATGTCTGGAGAAGTAATAGAAGCTGACCATCATAATGAAGATCATAACTGTCATAGTGAACTTGGAGGGAACCATCTCTGAGCTGGAAAAAGAAAATGTCATTCAAAAATATCAAGGTGAAAACCAATGTTCCATTCCAAGTTAAAGGATGAATTGCTATTTATATTTCATATTTCCTGCAAAGTGGGGCTTTTGTATAATGCCCCTATTTTGCTTTTCTAACATAGAACTGGGGAACATAAAATTTGTGTAACCCAGAAATTTTTCTTACATTATACACATCACATGAAACTCTGTGTTGAAGCTCCTACATGTGCAACAGCTGAGTCCATAGTGCCATAAAATGTTCATGCTTTCTTAAGGACTGCACTCCTCAGGTTCAGAGAAGTTTCTTCTCTGTCCCAGTGATGGAAGAACAAAATTACATAATTCAGTTTTGCAGTCTGTCTGGGAGCTCTGCAGCTTACTGCTGGTCAATCATCCAGACAATTTTTTTGTCTGGATGGTTGATTTTGCTTATGTGGAGTCTGACAACTTCATATACACATAAGACCTATGAGTATTTCCTAAGAACCTGACACTTTGCAGAAACTTTGTACTTATTTCTACTACTTCAAATAAAAGAGAGTTGACTACTTCTGTGGAATTTGCGTTGCCCTTTACTCTCAGAACGTTTTCTGTTTTCAGAAAGTTTTACCTGTATTCTTGGAAGCGGACCATGTCGTAGTGGTCAAAGATGTCTTTCCAACTGTAGATGTTAACGATGCCAGTTGTTGCTGTTATAAGTAGCATCAGTGTAAGCTTGACCATGTGGCTGACCTGAACTAGCATGGTAGTGGCTATTAGTGCAAGCACTGCTGTGAAGCTGTAATATTTAGGATTATTCAGGCATCCTCCAAGGATGGACTGTGAAGATGAGGAAGAAAACGGAGCCGCTGTGGTGCTACTTGAATCTGGGACTCCAGGTGTACAACTGAGCTAAATATTAAAGAGACATAAAGGGAAATCAATTGTTATTTCTAAATATTTTCTCTTTCAGAAATGATTCATTCAGATTAGGATTTTATCATGCTTTTCTAATCAACAGCTGCTCTAGATACACAGGAGTTTTCTATGTAAACATGAATTTACAAAAATTACAAAACCCTCTTGTTTTGTTGTAGAAATAAGTCAAAGCCACTTACCATATCTAAAAGGTCTGTCATGGTTAAGATGAAAATAGCTGCAATGGCCCACATATTTCGAGCCCAACGGGTGTGGTCAATCCAGATTGAGAAAGACACCAACTTTTTGGGAAAGACCTTAATGACAGAATATCTTTAGAAAATTAAGCTAATCATTTGCAACTTACCTTTTTCATAAAACAACAAACGGTACACAGCTGGTTTCTTTTATTAGTTTTACACAATCTAGCTTTAATGATTAGTTTTGCTTCCCAAAGCCTAGGTAGACAAGAAGTTGAGGAGCAAAATACTGCATTGCTGCTTTATTTTTCTTAGTTCTTTTTATTTAGAACTGAGAATTAGAGATTGTATTTATTTTGTTGTCTTAACACACCTCATCTTGCTTCCATACCCTACAGCCAAATGGAAATGCTGCAGATGTCCATTGTCTTTCAATCTGCAGGTGGTCAGCCCAATCTCTTTCATGTTAGAAAGTCAACGGAATGTGACTCTCCCATGTAACACTGGGTGGAATCACCACAGCATTTGTGATTTGTACTTTACACAAATCAAACAATTCTTCTATTTTGGAATGAGACTTTCTGCCACTTCTGCAATTCCTGTAAAATAAATGAGAAATTTTGCATTTTGCAGACACTGTTGTGACATATTTTTCCCTTCTGCAGTGATCTTTCATAAAACAGTCAATGATTGTAAGGCAGCTCATTTGGGACTAGCACTGTAGTTTTGGGACCAGAGTTTACAATCAGACATTCACCTTGGGACTGAAATTGACAAGATGCCAAGGCAAGATCACTGCAAATGCTCTGGGTAAAGCATGTCAAGTGCATGTGCCCCACTGACAACGTTTAATCATTTTTCATTAAATTTATGACTGGTGCACATTCCTAATAATAAGACTGATAAAAGCCCACATTTTATCAGAAGTTACTTTCCTCCAGGTAAAGGGCATGTAACTCGGGATAAATTGTGTCCACTGATTGTTGCTCAGTTGCTGACAAACCCATTGGACTAATTGACAGGTGGCGTGACAGCAATTTTAGTTTTTTTAATATTTTTAAGTAGCAATTTTTTTTAAATTAAATTTTAAAATATTTTTAAAAATCTGTAGAGATTGGTAAAAATCATTTAGCTAAAGTAAACTAAGGGTAGACTGACATTCACAGTCAGTTATGAACTCTTGTGGCACTGCAGGCATGTAAAATTACAATATTTAATGCAGTATTGACAGTATTAAAAAGCCTCAAGCACTATTTAGACCAAGTCTATATTTTCTGTTCTCATGAGATTGACTGGCTTACTTTGTGTAGCTTGTTGACCTAAACTGAGTTTGTGAAAGCATCTGTCAATATCCCCATATTGACCTGCCTGGTAAATGTCAGGAAATAACATTACATGACTAGACAAAATCAAAAGTATTACATAAAACCCAAACACCCCAACAGTTATGTGGCATCCAAAGCTACTCTTTTATAGGTAGATAACAATAGTTTAATAAGTTATATTAGTGTATGATGGTGTAGAAATAGCTTTGTAACTCACTCCTGGAAAGATGGCTGCAAGAGAGCAGATTGTCAGGATAAACAGCAAAATCTCTCCCACTGCAAAGGTGATGTAGTTTATAATGAGCCTGTTTAAAAACAAACATACCAGATAACATTTGGCACCAAGAGCAGTTTGTCAAAAACATTAATGAAACTTTTTCACAATTATTTTTTATCTGTGTTATGAAGTGTTATGGGAAATAATTTTAGTGTAAAACTGACCTGGGGTCTATCAGTGCCTCCATTACTGAAGTAAAGAGAAGAACAACACAGGAGCAACAGAAGGCAGCACCGCTCTGCTTCTCCTTCTCAATGGAATAACGAACCTCTAGGTCTGGATCCACAAACCTCAAAGAAAGCCTGTTGGTGTGTTTTCCCTTCAGACTGTCAAGACATTAAAGTTCAGGCGTTTTAATAAGAGCCTTTACATTTTTGGCATTCTCTAATATTTTTTAACTATTCGAAATAATTGCACATCTGTTCTCTAATATGCTTCCATGTTTTTTATGTTTGTTAGTGTCTATTGTCTCAATCCCAAAACTGAATCAGGTTTTATGTCTTGCGTGTTAGTCAGGGAGATGTCCATATATGTTTCATGAATTAGATCTGTTTTGATGTAGAATGTCGAGATTACATTTGTTCTGAATTGGCACCATGCAAAAATGAACTATTTTGGCTCCTGGCAAGCATAAATGCCTATAAATGAATACCAGGAAATATTTGGGCTATGCCAGAATTATTTCTAAATCTAGATTTTTTTCTTATGAGGCAAATAACTCACTAATTAACTTTTTGTTTGTCATGGATTGCATACACTGAAAAAAGAAAATATTTCAACCAACTTAATTGAATTGCTTCAGTTGGTAACAAGTAATTCTATTATGTTTATCCAACTTAATTCATTAAGTTAAGTTAACAAATTTAAGTCAGTCTTACTCAAATCATGTAGCTTACTTCAAATAAAAGGTAATCTAACAGGATTTTTTGGCTCAGGCTGCCTTTATTTGAGAGTAGTTAGACAGGAAAGTGGGTAATGAAAGAGGGGGAAATCATGTGGCAAAGGTCATCAGGCCGGGAATTGAACCTGTGACGGCCGCCTTGAGGATTTAGGTCTCCTTATGTGAGTTGTGCTGTACGCCTCCACAGCACGCTGGTTGATACAGGATCTGTTCCTGGTGAAGCTTGTGTCATGATGTCAGACGTCGGATACGAACGCAGCTTTGCATTTAATTGGTTCAAGTAAAGTGAAAGTAAAAAGTTCCTTTAAGTAAAACAATTGTAACTTTCAAATTAATTCAACACAAAAACTAAGTTGTGATCACTAAACCAAAAGAATTAAGTGAGATTATGTAAAGTCCATAACATGAACTGCAGCCCAAAAACACACTTTTTAGAGTGTAGGCTTATATATAATTTTGACTTTTTTCATTCTTTTGTAATGTTCCCTAAGATTACTTGTGCTGTGATGTGGCTTTATGTAGATATAAAAAAATTAAGGGAGCCAGTTCTCAATCACAGCTAGGTTTCTTAAGGTTTAACTGGTTGCTGTGTTTAAAAAGGTTCTGATCTTCCTTCTTTCAGCACCACATGAAGAGAGAGACATTGAACACTTTGTTTTGTGTAACATAAAAAGCACATTATGGCTTACTGTAGCTCATCTCTCAACTTCTCACCACTCTTCCAAACACAGACCAGGACTCTAGTATAAATTAGGAATTACACCTTTACAAAAACAATATAATTTAGAATTAAAGCATGTCATTTTAGTTTCAAATATGCTGAAAGCAGCCTTGCACTTGATTGCCTTGGGGATATATCAACATTTGTTGCATCGGACAGGCAACACAACTTTTGGCAGAGCATTTTCATTGAAACTACAACCAGTATAGATACAACAGTGGAAGAATATAGAAGATGCGCTTATTTAGCAGTCAAAAAAGAATTTTGGGAATTCAGTTTTCTGACCGCAAGAAAATTTCAATATCACTGGTCATTTCTGTTGCAAAAGGAAAAAATTGACACTTACGCTTGAACTGTTTCTCTCTCCAACAGAGCCTCATTAAGCAACTTGTTGAGCTCTTGCTCATTCTCTTGGGCGTCAATCACCCGTTCAGCCAGGTCCCGCAGTCGGAGCCTCCTCCGTGGATTTGGAAAAGATGGGTTCACTACCTGAAGTCCCAGAAAAATAAAAACAATATTGTGTGCTATTGTTACTATTGTTTCTTTGCTGGTCTATTCATTACATACATATACAATAATGCTCATTTGTGCATTTAGAAGCTAGAAGCCTACTAAAGGAGCTCTAAAGTGCTGAAAACACCAAACATCTGCATGAGACATTGTCAAAGAGTAATGTTATTTTTACTACAGTAACTATGACTATTACAGTACTCTGGAATAAAAGAGATTGAATAATTATCTTGGCACTTTGTCAACATAATGAAAACCTAACTTTATATGACAATGCTTTTTAGCCTGAATGGAGGCCACAATCATATAGAAATTAATAAATTGCTTTATAAAGTAACTACTGTGCCAAATATTGCATCCAAAAAATAAAAAATAAAAACTTTCCAAACCTACTTCACTATGTAATGTGTTTGACTGCAGAAATCAATGTTAAAAAAGGAAGGAAAAAAATCTGGACAACTTGTGTATACAGAATATAGGAACATGTATTGATACATTTTGCAATAATTTAGCATTTATACTTAGCAAAATTCATTTTATTAAGGTTCAAATTGTGTGTGGTGACATTAATATTGACTTTTTAAGTCCCAGCAGACATAAAAAAAAAAAACAGCCACAGATTTAATATTGTATAGCATCTGACTTTTTTCAGTAATTATTAAACCAAGTAGAACAGGAGCATCAAACTCATTTTCGTTTTGAGCCACATCAAAAATCTGAATGTTCTTAAAGGGCCGTTTGTTCCTGAATCTAGTCTTCTTATAAATGATATCACTGACCATTTGCCAATAAAAACGGGAGAAAAACTAAGAACAGACGAGAAGCTAAAGAGGAGGTAACAATAAACCTTACTAATCTAAGAAAACTAAATACAGAAATAAACTAAGAAACTAAGCTAAACACAGAGAAATAAATATACATTTAAAGGCCTTTCAAGTAGTAATTAATACAAGAGAAGAGTTATGGTTTGATGTCTTTCAGTCTGGTTTCCGGACTCACCACAGTACTGAGAGTGTTCAATGGTAGAGCCACTGTGGTATAATAATAATATTCAGGAAACATGGAAAGTGTCAATAGTTTAATTAAAAAACATGCACTAAGCAGAAGTCATTACAATTTTTTGGTAGAAATGGTACAATTATAGATGATAGCAAAGTATCTGCAAATCAGTATTTTGTAAATGTTGGACATGACTTATCAAATACTATAATGGTGTCTAGGGATAAAGATAGAACGTTCAGCTGGAGGTAACATTAACACAAACATCAACTCATGTTTACTAGAGGAGATAATGAAAAAGAAATATATGATATTGTGACAAATCTTAAAAAATAAAAAGTCTACCAATTTGGCTGGAATGGATATGTGGCTAGTAAAAATTATTATAGTATCAGTACTTAAGCCTTTCATGTCTCTGTAATATGTCCTTTCAAAAAGGTACATTCCAAGTAAAATAAAAACAGCAAAAGTCATAACCTTATTTGAAAGTGGTAATAAACATCAATTCTCATATTATAGACTTACCTCTCTTCTCTCTCAATTTTCCAAAATTTCAGAAAAAATGTTTCTGTAACATTTTCATAATTTCATGGAAAAATATTAATTATTATCTGATTGTCAATATGGATTTAGAGCCAAACAATCAACTTCAATAGCCGTAATGCAAAAAAATAGAAGACATAGAAAATGCAGTGATTAAAAAGAATATACTGTGGGAGTGCTATATAGACTTTAAAAAGTATTTGACACTATAGACAATGAATTACTTTTACATAAATTAGAGAAATATGGAGTATGAGGCATTGTAGTCTTGGATAAAAAGTTCCCTGCATCAAAGGTGTCAATATGTATGTAATGAATTGCGGTGGTGAAGGTGGTGAGGCAGACGCTGTAGACCCAGGTTGAAGTAAAGATGGTAATTTTAATAATAAATAATGTTCCATACAGTCCACAAGATTCTGGCGGCACAGCTGAGAGGAAGCCAGGGCTCACACCGGTAGCAACAGAATAAACGCGTGGCAAATGAACCAGCAAACAGAAACACGTAACAAGTGACAAGGACCCGACAAAACACAGAGACACAGGTGAGACTAAATACACAGGAGGTAATTAGGGAATGAGAAACACCTGGGAGTAATCAAAGGGAGACAGGACAACTCAGAGACACAGGAAACTCAAAATAAACACACAGAAAAACACGGAACATGACAATGTACAAATAAGTCTCATACATTCTGATTTACTAAGAGTTACCTGTGGCCTGTGCCCTACCTGTGCCCTAAACTTTTTTTACTTTACATTAATGATATATGAAATTAATCTAAATTGTTAACATTTACTTTAGTTGCTGATGATACTACACCATATTCCTCTGGTAATAGTTCAGAGCAGGTTCTCACATACATAATAGGAAAAAAAAATCATCAAATTGATCAAAATATCAAATCTTTTATATTTGACCTGACTGCTTACCCTTGTGTCCAACTCTTCTGGTTCTTCAGGTGTGTTGCAGGCTGCCTCCACGCTGCCGTTACACTCTGTTGTGTTGATTAATAGTGGGGAATTTCCATTAGAAGAGGTTACCGACAGCTTCTGAGAAAAAAGCAAAAAGTGGGTCCTCTGTGATTATGAGTGAAAACTTACCAACTAAATATATGTACTGTATGTACCGTATTTTCCGCACTATAAGGCGCACCACATTATAAGGCGCACCTTCAATGAATGGCATATTTTAAACTTTTCATATATAAGGCGCACCGCATTATAAGACACATAGAATAGACGCCACAGTAGAGGCTGGGGTTACGTTATGCATCCATTAGATGGAGCTGCGCTAAAGGGAATGTCAACAAAATAGTCAGATAGGTCAGTCAAACTTTATTAATAGATTACAAACCAGCGTTCTGAAAACTCCGTTCATTCCCAAAATGAATAAACAGCTGTTTGATTATTTTCCCGGAGGTAGTCAGTGACGTGGTATTTTCGTGACACAGTTTATCTTTTAACAACAGCAAGGTATAACATATAGTGGAGGGGAACTTTTCCTCGATTCAATAAACACGTAAAAAACAGTCTGATACTGTTACGGTAAATCAAACGTTAGTGCAATCACAATATATATCCACTTCCACTATAACAATTGATTCGTTCATGTTAAATTCTCTCGCTGCTGCTCTATTCCCGTGTTCTACTGCGTCACTGATCGCCTTGAGGTTAAACTCTGCGTCGTAAGCGTGTCTCTTAATAGGAGCCATTTTGGTGTCTTTACACAAAACCCAGTGTGCACCGCGCGCTTCTTCTTCTATGGGGGAAAATGAAGTCAGCGGCTGCTTACCGTAGTTGCGAGACCTGTTGTGGGTCAATATTGGTCCATATATAAGGCGCACCGGATTATAAGGCGCACTCTCAGCTTTTGAGAAAATTGAAGGTTTTTAGGTGCGCCTTATAGTGCGGAAAATACGGTATATAGTTCCAAAACCTTATTTCACGCCTTTTAAAAGAAAAATGTTTAAACATTTTCAAAATTACATCCCTCTTCCTTCCTGTCTTCTTGTACATACTGGTGATGAGAACAGTGAAAATGTTTGAACATTAACATACTAGCTGTGAGTGTCTGGATGTTTAACTAACCACAGGACTGATTCCATTTCTTCCCAGGGGATCTTTAGGAACAGTCACCAGGTAGGTCTCAATACCTCTCTCCCTCAGGTAGTCACAGCGATCACCTCCATTTCCCGGCTCCACATCGAACTCTCCATGGAGACACTCCATGGTACTTTGTGAGATGTGAACACGTCTAATCCAATAGCACAAAAGAATGAAACATCAGATTTTTTTTTGTTACAGTTATTGTTTTGTATGTTTTACCACTCCAAAAACCATTTTTGGAGAGAAAATTGCCCTTTTGGTGTCTGGTGTGATAAAAAAAAAGTGCCCTTTTGTGTTTTAGTACAGCGGTCCCCAACCTTTTTAGTCGCGCGGACCGGTCAGCCCTTCGCAATTTTGCTGCGAACCGGGGGGGCAGTACTCCAATGTTGTTTTGTTACTCATTCTGCTGCAAGTTGGCTTTGTGGGTTTTTAGGTGCGCCTTATAGTGCGGAAAATACGGTATATAGTTCCAGTGAAGTATCTCTGGGCATACTTCACTGGCAGAGGAGCTCTTTCATTTCTTAGGATTTTTTTTAGGATTTTTCAAAATAAAAGATGCGGAAGTAGTTCATTATTTCTTGCGCGGACCGGTACCGGTCCGCGGCCCGGTGGTTGGGGACCACTGTTTTAGTACACCTTTATCAAATTGAAGGACATGTTTTCTGTTGTCTTATTTTCTCAGAAAGCCATCCGACCTGGCTTTCTGTTAAGCTGTGACACGATGAGGATGGTGTCACAGCTAGTGTGTCCTTCTACAGATGACATATTTGCCCCTGTCTAGTGCTGTCTCCATTGGCTGAGCTTTTCCTGTATGTGTTGCCTTTAAACCATCTCAGAGCTCGTCTGTTAAGATGTGTTTCTCTCACAGAGGAGACATCACTCCTAAAGGTGACACCACTAAAGGCGTTCCTACTAATGATACATTCTGACTTCTCTATAACATAGAAAGGATTCCAGGATCAGTGCTTCTGCTTTTTTGTGTATCTGCTCTGTCTTTTCCAATCCCCATTCGGTAGTTAATACTGAGTCAGGTTCTGGTTCTACTGGTGGTTTCTTCTCTGGAAAGTCAACAACACATTGCACAGGACTGTCCACAGTATTGTTGAAGCATTCACTTCAAGAGGAGTGAATGCTTCAAGTCAATGACTTGATGCTCTGCTGGGTTTCCTAAAGTAGGATTTTCCTCTAAGCTAATTTGAATAATAAACTAAGCTTAATGCCCTTTCCTTCCCCCTTTCCTGTCAACCTACTTTCATACAAGGGACACAAAAGACCCCCTGGAGGGGAGACAAAAAAAAAAGAATGAACATTTGTGTTCATTCTTGTCGATCAAGTTCTGCTCGACATCCCTGCAGTCAGAATCCCAATCGCATGCTCCCTCAAAACTTGTGGCATTCAGCTCTGTGAAAAAACAACATATTTCAGAGTGATCTTTTATTGTGGCCAGCCTAAGGGACACCTGTGCAATAATCATGTTGTCTACTCAGCATCTTGAGCTGGGATGGATTATCTATGCAAAGGAGAATTCGCTATCACAAATTTGGACAGATTTGTGAACAACATAGAAAATGTATCAAAAATGTTTTAGGTCTTTGAGTTCATCAAATGAAAATTGGGAACAAAAACAAAAATGTTGTGTTTATTTTTTTCTTGACTATAGATGGATTTGTTTGTGATATTTGTGCCATTCACTACAAAATGCTGTCTCAGTGTAACGCTCAGGAGAAAATGTTAGACAGCGGGGAAATGGGAAGTTGCCCTGTCAGATCATCAAGTTCCAAAACCACACACACACAAACAAAAACCTCACAGAAGCACACATGGGGTCAGTGTGACCCCAGCACAGAGTAAAAAACTTGTGGGGTCTCAATTAGTGGGTCAGTTAAGAGCACAAGAGGGTTAATGGTTAGTTTTATCGATATATTCTGTCACAACCAGCCCTTTGTGGACATTAATGCTCTTGATATGACCTGAAATGAAAATAAGTTTGACACCCTCAGGTTATATGAACAGAACTTGCTCTTACCCTGGAATGCCTCCTGCTTCCATTTTGTTGGCTACTGTGACATCCGTAGACCAAACATCATACTGCCAGCGTTTCTGTCCCAGCACTCCTCCAAGTACTGTTCCACTGTGCACTCCAACCCTCATATCAACATTGGTTTGGGTTTTTTCACGGACATACCTAGGGTAGTTTCACAAAAAGTATGCTAAACAGAAGGTTACCTTAAAAGAGAAAGTTCCTGAGCAAAAGCTTCTTTTCTTATATCCAAAAACTGAAAACAGCTAGAATACATTTTGAACCAACAATGGATGAAAGGTTATTATTTCCCCATCTATAGGACAATACACATTAGAAAATATGCAAGAATTAGCCATGAAGGCTAGTTTTCGTCTGCAATCCTTCATTGTAAAAATGATACATTTAAAAGCAGTGTACACAAGTTAACAAGAATTTTAAACAAAAATTAGCCAAATAACATATCATGTAACAAACGTACAAACTAATGAACTAACTGGAGTACTAGTGAAGAGTTCATAATCGAGGACTTTATACAGATGCACAACAGCCAGCAGGTGTGGCAAGGGGTCCAGCACTTCACCAACTTCAGATCAAACAACACCACCAAAATCTCTGGGGATACTTCACTGGCAGAGGAGCTCTTTCATTTCTTTGCCCATTTTGAGGGCGAATTACTGTAGCTGTCAATTTCTCCACAGCCCAACCATCAGTGAACAGGAGGCATGGAGAACCCTGAGGGCAGTGAGCCCTCAGAAAGCTGATGGACCTGATGGTACTATTAGAGGAAAATCTGTTCTCTTGTGATTTTTGATATGTTTTCGGTTTCTAACACCTCTTATCAGTTAACAAAAATGATTCATACTATCTAACATCTGTTAGGAATTTATATTAAAAATATTAGGGTATATTAGAGATGCCATCCTGTGTCACTGAATACATGTTAGCCTGACCAAAGTGTTGCATCCTAATCAATTTCTTCAATGATCTCTTTAAGCTTGGAAAGAGTCAATAACTTTCCATCAGAGTGATCAATATAACACTGAGGGCAAAGTCACCAACAAAGTCCATTATAGATGGACAGATGACTGACATGAAACAGCACCAGGTCATCATTCATGGACAGTATTTGGCATCATTGTGAACCACCCTAATGTGGAAATATGGATATCGTCATGAGCTGTGGGGTGTGGTGGTGAGGCAGACGCCGTAGATCCAGGTTGAAGTAGATGAAATGAAGACTTAATGAAGAATATCCAGAATAAACACAGTCCAATGCAATCCAGAATACCGGGCAGCATGGCCAAGCAGACACCAGGTCTCAACGCCAGTAGCAGCCGGTTAAACGAAGGAAGAGACGGACTGGGCACACAAACGACAGCGACAAGACCCCAACTGAGACAAGGACACAGGTGACATTAAATACACAAGAGGTAATCAGGGAACGAGACACACCTGGGAACAATCAAAGGGAAGACAGGACAGCACAGCTACTCAGAGGACACAGAAAACTCAAAATAAACACACAGACAACTCAAAAACACAGAGAAAAACCCAAATCCTTACAGATATGGAAATATATATATATACAGTATATGTGAATGGATGGCTGGATGGGTATATGGATATATGGATATATATATAATATTCAGTAAGCTTCATTTTAAAAGACCACACCAATCCCAACAAGCCTGGTCACTATGCAGCCACAGAAAGCTCAACAGGAAGACAAACCAGAATCACCTGATCTGAAGCCCAGAGGCATTATAGAATTATATTGAACAGAAATCAACCATCTCCGATGTTTAAATTAGAATCAATTCATTCACTCCCAATCTAAGGATTTCCTAATTTTGCTCACCAATAAGTTTGGTATAATGTGAAAATGACTTTTGTTATTATTAGATAATGAGATAATTTTACGTATAAAGGAATTATTATCCTGTGTCATGTGACTAGCTATCAATGCTAGAGATCAACATCTTGACAACAAAACAATAAACAAGAAGTGTAAGAGACAAATCAAAACATTTAAATTAATGAAATTTAAAAAAAATGCTGTGTTGTAGAATAAGCCAGAAAAGTATTCCAATAGATGGAAATTAGAATCAATAATTTTTTGCACTTACGAGATAGCATCCACCATAGCCAGGCCCATCCTGATGGAACAGGCAGCATGGTCTCCCCGGTATTCTGGAAGTCCACAGATGCAGTAATAACAGTCTCCCAAGATCTTGATCCTCAATTGATGATATTTCTGACAGAAATGTACATTGATCTTAATTAAACAGAGAAAGAGAATACGTATACACACACCTCTGTCTGTCTGTCTGTCTGTCTGTCTGTCTGTCTGTCTGTCTGTCTGTCTGTCTGTCTGTCTGTCTGTCTGTCTGTCTGTCTGTCTGTCTGTCTGTCTGTCTGTCTGTCTGTCTGTCTGTCTGTCTGTCTGTCTGTCTGTCTAAGTGTTTGGAGATAGAGCCAGATTAAAACATACACAGGCTTTTTAACATCTTTGGGGTTTTTTCTCTACCTTCTCTATTGCTATAGATGATGTGATGTAAAAGTCTCCTTGTTTTTTGTAAAGGAAATGTTTTCTCTATTTTGTTTGAAAAATGAAGTGAAAGTCTTTTTATTTTCCCCAAGATTTAAAATGTTTGTTGATCTGTTTTGGACATGTCTTTTCTTCTGTAAAATGAAAGAGTCTTTTAGTTGTTCTATTAGCTTGAGTTACAGTTAAGCCCAAAACATTAACATACCTGGCTGGTTTAGAGTTAAAGCAGTTTTTTAATTATAATATTTGTTTCGACAAATTTGAGAACATCCACCATACAGTCTGGACTGTATGGTGACAGATAATCTGTGGAAAGGACTACAGATTAAGGTGATGGTGAGTAGGCCCCTGCCTTTCCAGCGGAGGCATTCAGAGGTGTCTTTGCTGGTTCCAACGGCTGCATGAACTTTGTGTTTCCACAGGACGACCTCTGACTGGTCTGCCCAAAATGTGTCTCAATGAGACAACTCCCATAAACTCTTTGTGGAATCCCCCAACCACACAGCCATCATCCATAGAGGATCCAATTAAGACCAGAGGATCTTAATTGGATGCTCTGGTCATCCATCTGAACTCCATTGACTTCACCCTCCTGAACTCTGTTTATGTTTTTTTGTTTCTCACCCTCCTTCTGCGGCTGCCCACATGTTTGTTGCCTCATTTTCTTTGTTGTTTCTGATGAATCCATTAATCTTTTCATACTGCCCTGTGCAGTACTGAAAGATGGCTAGTGCCCTTCCCCAGTAACCATTACCCTAAGGTACACTAACACTAACCAGGGACATACATAGACTTTACATGGACTCATTGTGCCCACTGCTGAAAAGGTAATCAGCTGCACCCTCTGACCTCACACCTCCATGTGGTGCAGGTCAGACTGCAGCTGACCATTCTCACCCTGGACAAAAAACCTGTTTAAGCTCCTATTCTCAGGTCCAGCTGGACCAGAACTTCCCACCACAATAACAGTCTCTTTCCCTCAGGCATTAGACTGATGAACAATAGTTAATGACTCTGGCATAACACAGCCCCTTTATCCACCTGCTACCCTGCATGTTTTTTGACTAAATGTAAAGGTAGAAGTTATTTTATTTATATAGAACATTTTCAGCAACAAGGCAATACAAAGTGCTTTACAGGATTTATGTTTTAATTGTTGGTTCTATGTAGCATGGCTGTGTTTTTATTATGTAATCTAATAACCAAACAATTCTAACACACGAGTGGAGGGGTCTGGTCCGACCCTTCTTACATTAGGAGAAAACACAATCAAGTTTTCTCCTAAAGGTTTGCCAGAAGTCAGAACCAGCGTACATTATACAGCACAACAGTATTTTCATATGACAGACATATGTAGTTCAAAGGGATTATTGGTTTTACATAGTTTGTCCATTTAGACCAGATCCTGAAAAATAATTCCCTTCGACCTTGAACAGAGATCAATAACTTTCTGCAGAATGTAAATGTCCTGTACAATTTTGAACCAGTCCTCAACTTTAGGTGCTTCAGATTTTAACAATTTTCTAGTGATTGTCTTTTGCTTGCTGCCAGAAGCATTAACAGCAGTTTTTTTATCTTTCAGAGCCCAGTTATCAAATTGAATGTTTCCTAAGTACAGGGCTTCACATTTTCAGGGATTCTCTCAGTAAAGACGTTATTTAGGTAAACACATATCTGCTCCCAGAATACTAATCACTGGACAACCCCAGAAGATATGATGATGATTTGCCCCATTTGATCCACAGAGTTTCCAACATGTGTCTCCGCTGCCCCGATGCTTTTTCTGAACTGGAGTTACAAAATATCAAACCGTGATTTTCCAACAGAATTCTCTCCATGTGTTGGAGCTCAAGGTCATCCAGTGTAATTTGTTGATCTGTTCCCAGCCTTCAGATGATATAGATAAATTTCCTTTTTTTGCCACTTGTTTCTTGTGTAGTTTGTGTCACCTTGTTTAGAAGACAGAATACCATCATATAGTATGGAAACATGTTTCTGACTTCAACAAAGACAAAAACACATTAAAAAGTCCTGGTTTGTCTGTTTCCCAATTGTCACATATATTTTCATTGAAATAGGCCCTAACTTACAGATATCTGAAGAAGTCATCCTGTTCCAAGCCATTAGATTTCTGAAGTTCCTCAAAACTCTGAAACATCCCTTTCTGGGTAAACGTATAGTAAGTGGTTAATCCTTTTTGGATCCATCCTCTAAATCTCCCATCAATCTGGTTTAGTTTAAAAGCTTAATCAAAGGCGCACCATATGAGTATTTTTATCTGAATATCTCATTTACAAAGTTAAGCTACCTTTCTCCAATAATCTAGCATTGTTTGTAGCATTACTCAGCCCCTCTTGTAAATCCTTTAGTACCTGATATTAAAGGTATTCCTTCCACTGTTGTGCCTTGTATATCTTTCCATCTTGCATCATAAGATGGAGAGCATAGACAAATCACTGGTCTTAACTGAGCTGCCAGGTAACAGACATGTAGATTGGGAAGACCCAGTCCACCTTTCTCTTTCTTTCTCTTAACTGCAGGGTTCTGTACCTCACTCTAGCCTTGTTTCCCTGCCAAATATACTGCGATATTAATCTGTCCCACTCTATGAATCACCTTTTCAGCCCCCTCTGGGACACCATAGATCCTGACATTCTCTCTCCTAGATCGGCTCTCCAGGTCCACCAGCTTATCCTCCAGACTCATGTGTAACTTTAGCAGCTCTGCTATCACTTCATCCATGTTTTGGGTTCTCTCCTCCATCTTCTCCTCTACTTCACTAATCCTTGTGTTCGTTTTTCGTAAATAAATAAATGCATAAATAAATCTACATTGATTGATACCATGCCACCCTATTGATATTTTAGACTGACTGTAAAGATGACTTTTGTGTGGAATGATTGGTTATGCCAAAACAAAATTTTTCAAAAGCTACAAAAAGTGATTGTTTGCTTACTGAACTCAAAGATTTGTATGTGTCCTGAAAATTGCTTACATAATTTGAGTTCAAGTAATGTTATTAAGCACTTCACATGAAATTACTTAGGAGAGTATATTTATTGGTCCTGTATTTCTGTTAGTTGTTTTTTTTTTTTTAATTCTGCTTGTATAATAAGAACAGTTATTTCTTTGAGTGCCTGTCTGTGTTTTAATAATGTCTTTCATTTCCTCCATTTTGGAAAAAAAAATGTCTCTGCACCTTGTAACAAAGTGTGAACACCATGTTACCTACACACCTACATCACTTTTGGCTATTAACCCAGATGATAATTTTATTAAATTTGGATTATTTCCTCATTTTCATTTTGTGCATTTTTATATAAACTTTCTCTTCAATTTCATTGTTTTTTTTTTAAATTCACTTTTATATTCTGCAATTAGATCAGAGCATGCTATATATAATGTGCTTTGATAAAAAGTTGCCTTGTTACTCTGATGAAGACTGAATATGGATGAATTAAGGCAAATTAATATAAACAATATTGCATAGTGACATTCATTTTGGTAAGAAAACTGTTAAAGCAATGTGCATTACAACATGGATTAGTCTGGCTGAAATTTTGGTTAGATAGACTTTCTGCAATTATTGGGAGTTACATTAAAAAATAATCTAATGTTCAACTCTTATGCTTCCTCTGCCCCTGTAATTAGAAGTTTTGCAAACCAGCCAAAGAGGAGCATGACATATTTGATTAATCTGTGATATTTAATCTGTAAGCAGAAACATAATATGTGAAAAATGCACAGAAAAAAAAAAAAATCAGGCTGGCTTTTTTTTTTTTTTTTTTTTTGAGGTGCACAAAAGTGTAGTATTTTATTTCAATGTAAAAAAAAATTTGATCTTAACTTAAACCGTTTTCATAAATTAAACAAAATAAATCTCCAAGCTAATATGAAAGCAGGAAACTCACAGCAGCCAGCTTGTCAAAGCGAGCAAAAAGCTCATTGAGCAGCTTCACCAGCTCCTGGGCACTGCAAGATGACGACAGCTGGGTGAAACCCACAATGTCTGCAAACAGAATACTACATGACAACAAGACACACAAGACAGCATGTTACTACAACATGCTGCTCCAGAGCACAAATCTCTGAGTATTTTTGCACTTTTTTAGAATTAAAAACATTTATGGCATGATAATACAATATTTAATACCAATTTATGGGATTACTTGTTAAATGAAATAATGTTTATAAGTAATCCATATTCTTCCTATGTTCTTCATTATCACAGATGTAAACAGTAAAAAAAAACATAATCCATTTCATAAGCCACTGGAGTGACGCATTAAAATTTTTTTTTTTCTTTCTCCCCTCCAGGGGGTGTTTAGTGGGCTCTAGTGTCCCTTATATGAAAGTAGGCTGGCAGGAAAGGGAGAAGAACAGGAGGGAAGACATGCGGCAAATATTGTCGGTTCCGGGAATCGAACGCGCAACGGCCGCGTCGAGGACTCAAGGCCTCCAAACATGGGTCGCGCTAACCGCTACGCCACCACAGCACGCCCCGTGACGCATTATTGAAACTAAAAAGTACTACGACATATGGAGCTAAAACAATCTCAATAGTCACAAATGCACATTGCATTTTTCCACACATGCACAGAATCAGATTTATGAATGAACAAAACAACTCAAATGCACAGAATGATTCATATGTGCACAAACAATATTTACAAATGCACAGAAGGATTCACACTTAGATTTTTGATGCAAACATAAATACATCTTGATTTACACACTAATTCTGGCCTGTGGGCTTCGCTGCATTTGTGTGTGAATTGTGAGATTCTTCTAAGTGGCTCAATCCACAAATGTCTTTTTTTTTAACAGGGAATCTTCAGCAACCAGTCAGAGACAGAGCTTTTGTAATGGGTTCATGTGATTGGCTTATACAAAAGTTACCCAAAACAGGAAAAAAAAAAGTGCATGAATCATCCTGTGCATGTGTGGATACTGAGACTGTTTTAGCTCCATATTATGGTGAAATGCACAGCATTTATAGGCAATATCTCTCAAAAGAAGAATGTTTCATGCCTCTAAATAATTTACTCATGAAATAGCAACTGAAACTAATTACTACTCTAGGTTTGTTGCATGAATGTGGAAATAATAGCAATGTTTAGTAAGAAATTGCATTTTGTATACCTAAGTTAAAAGTTGAATCATTGAACTGACACAAGTCAGTACAGTAGGTCTATTCCATCAAGAGAACTGTAGTAGTTGTTAAAAATATTAACATAATAGCTATATATTAGATATTCTGTATTGCAGGACACATGGTTGGTACTGAATACATGCTGAGAAAGGTTGACAAAATGTAGACTATTCATTACTTTATCAGCTGGCCTTGGTTTTATCGATAGTAAACCCTGATAGCATCTAGCAAGACACTGGAAGTACTGCCAGTCAGAAGAACATGATTAGCAGATTCCATTTATTGTTATCGCTACTGCAAATAGCTTTTTACCAATTGAGGGTTTTTTTTCCCATTTTTTCTAGGAAGAAAATTAATGCTTGATTTTTTAAAAAATAAACACAATATATTATGTGCAAACAAGGGCTTCAACTTTACCATTTCACTTCCCCAAAATGCTATGAGTTTTACATTGTACTCTATAAAGCAAGTGAGACAGAAGAGTCTCCCCCTGGCTGGCAGGATGTACCACAGTGTTACAGGCATTCATGATGTCAAGCTGCCATGGCTACATGAGAAAAAAAGTAAAGAAGAGGGGCAAGACCACATCTGTGATTAAATAAGCATTCATAAAATAATTGATGAGAAAAAATATAGCCACCTCTTTTCTTTGGGCTTCAATTTATAGATATTGAATAACTGAATTTGATTAATTTATCTGTATTTACTGGCTCCACCACTCTATGACCAGAGTATCAAAACAGCTAAAATGAGAAGTAGTAGCTCATTTTATTGTTTTAAGTTTCCAAACAATTTCCAAGTTCAGTTTATTAACTAAAACAGTAACATTTAATCAAGACTGCTCAATCTGTGAGATTCTCAACAGAAAAAAGTGCAAATGATTCCCTGAGACGTACATTTTTAGTCTAAGAGAAAAACTTTGTAAAAAAATAAATTTCAACTTCTTCAGCTTGTTTTTCAAAAAGTATATAGTTTTTAAAACATTTTTGTGCAAAATTTGCAACTATATTACTTATATTCCAGTTTGTCAGAGGAGATGAAACATGCAGAACATTTTACATTCACAGTAAATAGGCTTCATTTTTCTGAGCGCTACAGTTACTTGCTTACAAAGATGTAGCCAGACTAAGAGATTTTTTTTGCTTGTTTGTTTGAAATATGACACTAAAGTTGTAATAATACAATATAGTTGTAATTTCATGAGAATTCTACACCACATTTGTGATAAAATGAGGAATATTGAGGGTCTTGTGAAGTTACAGTTGGTATTGGTTTTTCAAATAATTATATACTTAATCTTTTAACACATCAGAATAAAATCATCAGCCACAGGACTTTGATACGATTATTTAAACAACTTTTTATTTCAAATAACCAGTCTTGCTGAGCTGGTCACATCAAATCTTCATAACTATCAAAGCTTTTTTCTTATTAAAATTAAATTTTTTCTCTCCTTTGTAGTATATCTATTCTCGTAATATGACTTTGTTCTCGTAATATTATGACTTTATTCTTGTAGTTAAAAAAAATTATTAGTCTGGCCCCTAAACTCCATCATGCTTGCTTTACTAACCCTCAGTGAAAAGATAACCCACGGTTTTCTTTTACTGTCACAAACTTCTCCATCTCTTCTCTATGGCGGTGGATGTTTTTCAAACATCCGAGCTTCTATCCTCAGCTCTGCACCAGTAGACTACCTCTTCTACTGGCTTGAACAGGCAGCCTGTTGATTGATTTGAACACTGCTGCCACCTAGTGACTGGAGGCTTATTTATCAGACAAGCGTGAGAAAGGAGGATAACTATAAAGTCATTCTTCTGACGCCCATAGATGCTCAGCCCCCCAGCCCGCTGCCCTAGGGGGCGCACCCCACTATTTGAGAAGTACTGCTTTAGACAGACTTACCGCAACATACAGCCAAGTTACCTGACATTTTCATGCCTGTACATGTACATGGTGTTGAACTGTTGCATCTCTTTTTGACTGGGCTCCTTCTTCATATCCTGAAGCATCTCATCAGCTATATGCTTGGGAAGAATGGAGAGCAGGAGACGTTCCTAGAAAGGTTAAATACACAGAGCCCATGACAATAAATCACAGACATGGACCATACTTGTGACTGAACACATACTTTGATTTACTTTGACTTTCCATGCTTTCTCTTTCTCTTTGACCTCTACAGGCCCCTGTAGAGGTGTAACCTTCTATAAAGTATTTATAATGTGTAAAAAGCACAATAAACTTGAAAACAACTACGTTCCAGGATCTAGGGTTGAATCGATTTTCAGGTTTCTTTAATATTTGCTTTTTACATCACTGTTTATTTTTGTCCTCAGCCTTAGTTTCTGCCTTTAGATTATCTTTAAACATAGGTTTAGTTCTGTGTGTGTAGTTTCATCTTTGTATTTAGTTTATATTTTTACTACAGCTAGATTTATGTTTTGCCTGTTTCCTGGTTAATATTTTCTCCTCCTGTGTCAGTACCCCCCCTCCCTCACTCTACCTGTCTGGTCTCCACCCTCAGCTGCAGCCTGTTCCCAGTCAGCCACCAGTATTCAGTCCAGTAATCATGCTCCCAGTTTATAAGCTCTTCACTTTCTGACAGTCCACTTCTGAAGAAATGTCTTCTTCTGGACCTGAGTTTGTCAAATTCATGGATAGTATGAATCAACAAGTTATCAAAGCTACTTCTGTTCTTAGTGCTCACAAAGCAGAGTTTACTTTATCAAAACCACCTGGTTCTGATTACCCAGAGCATCCACTGCTCTGTGCATCAGAGGTCTGAGATTTCAGACAGTAGCTCTACACCTGTCTTCCTCCAGAATAGGCCACTTTAACTCCTTTGAGTATCTGAGAATTGAGGTAAAAACCCATACACAAACTCTGATGCTAACTTTGTGCAAAAGCTCAACATGTGTGAAAAAAATTTTCATTGACTTTAATGAGCTTTTATCTTATATATACATTGATAGTGACTGTTTAACAATTGTGGGAGAGTTCAGCATCCATGTTGACAAGCCCGAAGAAGAAGAAACCCTAACCCTAACCCTAGCCCTAGCAACAAAGCTGCGTGATATACTTGAAAACTTGGTCTAATTCAGTTTGTTAAATAAACACACAATTGAGGTCACACACTGGACCTGGATATCAGTAAGGATGTGAATATTTCCAATATCTGTAACTGATTGTCGCCCTGTCTGACAAAGATGACACCGTTATCTTTGTCAGTGCAATCTCCGCTCACTCTCTTAGCCAATCAGCTACTATCACAAAACACTCTTTCACAGACAACACAGCAGAAACACTTCATCAAATCCACTCTTCCTCCTCGCCTTTAAGCTGTAACCACATAGGTGAGTTGATAGATAATTTACATTCTAAAATTTCAGGTACCATTGATTTCAATGCTCCCACTGAAATGAAGGTCATGTCTGGTAGGAAGAAATCTCCATGGAGAAATGCACAAACAATTAGATCTGCAAGACAACTTTGCCAAAGGACCGAACGAAAATGGTGTAAAACTCAACTTCATGTTTATTATGAAATCTATAAAGAAAGACTGCATAACTATCACTCAACACTAAAACATGCAAGGGAAATGTTCTTTGCTGAAATCATAAAACAAAAACCTTAATGATGGTTGAGCTTTATTTGCAGCACTTGACAGGCTCATAAGAGTTGCGTAGGAGTCTCTGGTCCAGTATGCAACTGCTTCCAAAAGTTTTTCTGAGTTAATTTTTCCAATGCCGTGACGCTGCACTAATACCTACATCTTAATTAATAATACCTACATCTTCAGTTTCATTTTGCACCGCAGCAGCATGGCTATGGTTGGCATGAAAAGCAACAGTCTTTTTTCCTTCCAGCATTGTGCCCATATGCAAAATTTCCAGATGTAAAGGGTCTATAGGTCTTCTGACCTGTTGCTGGCTTTGCTCTTCTAGGTTAAGTTTAACCTCCAGTGACTGTCTTGCTTCCAGAAAAGCCTTTCGATGCTTCCGGTCAGCCATGTAGTACGATGTGACACCCACGGTGATGGCACAAATATAGATCACAATGTTGGCCAGTAGCTTGAAAACAAACACGAAGAGACATTTGAAATTAGAACTCAGGATGAGATGAATATACATGTATTTATGAACTATTTGACTACAAGAAGCCCTATACATAGTTCCCACAAGTCTGAACAGAAGTGATCCACACTGTCTTAGTATACTAAGACCGTTTGTTTGCGCAATGCATAGCCATGGCCCATGGCCTCGAGAGCAACAGAAAAGAAAATATCTGGACACTCAACCAAAGTGCATAAATAAAATTATTGCAGTCAGGATGGACCCATATGAGATAGAGAAGGAAAGTATGTCAGACAATGTGGCGAAGCTCCCTCTGATCTCATGATACGATATAGTTAACTACCTAATGAACAGGCTGCTTTTGCTATTAACGTTATAATCTGTGTTAAATCTGTTTATAACATTTTCAATCCTGGGCAGATTACAAAAAATAAATAAATACATTTTCAAAAATTGATAGGGACAAACAGCAGAGATGTACATGCAATCACTGTGACCAAGAATATCATTGATATCTGCTTTCAAGGATTTTATTTATTCTTAAATTTCCATAGTGGAGTATTTAAAAATAAAAAAAACAAGAATTGGGTGCTTATTTTTGGGATTTTTGTTTTCTAATTAATTGGACATAGTTGGACATAAATAAGGAAACATTATGCCCACATTTTTGAAGCCATCAGCAAGTTTTTGCCAAAGATTTCTTGCCACAGTTGACCAGAGCTCACCAGAGCTGACCGGGAGCGACGGCAACAGCAATAGTGACTCCTGAAGCAGCTGCAAAAACTCTGAAGTTCAGCAGTTCATAGACTAGAAGTAGCCAGGACAAGTGTTGTTTCTTCTTTAAACAGTGTTTAATGGCAATACTTTCAATGGCTAAACTGTAATGGTATAAAGTTTATAAGTAAGTTTAATATTTAGCTATGTTTAATTAAAATGTGAACAGCTGAGTGGAAAATTCACAATCATATTTTACTCTTGAAAATGTCTAAATGAAATGTTGTTAGAAAACAAATACTGTTTCTCTAATCTTAGTGACCAAATGGTGATTCAAATTAAAACAAGTCATTTGAGATCTAAAAAATACCTCGGGCTGCCTCTGAATCAATTCCCAACTTTACCAACTTGTTTCCAGATTTTCTACCTGGCTTTTCCCATTCCTAGACCACACATTTATAATTTTTTGTTCCAGTTTATTTCAAATTATTAATTAGTCTATTATACAATCACATTTCCAGCAAGAAGATGAATATATGTGGGTTTGTGCTTGTTAACCAAGTTTTGTTTGTCTCCAAAACCACCTCAGCCATCTGGCACCGTTTCAGAAAGCAGGGTAAGAGCCAACGCAGAGTAAGTTCAAGGGTAGGGATGTACATACACTGGGTTTTCAGTTTCAGAAAACCAGGTGGATCCAGTTACTGCAACTTACACTGTGAACCAAGACAGGGTGTTGGTTCGCTCCTCACCTCTGTGTATGACTAATTGGTTTCTTGATCACTCCTTTACAAAAAACACAGACATAAAATAAAGCGTACCACAGCTCTGGGAACTCCACTGAGTTAGAGTTGAATAGCTCTGGCCCCCAAGAAGCTGTGGCAAGCGTTAATTATTTTTATTTCTGAAAGATGACAACCCTACGAACTTATTTTCCACTATTACTCTCATCATGTGTACCTGTGTCTGATTACTGCCTGCTGTCTCTCTCCCATGTCTCCACCTAAATATGCTCCTTCCAGCCAGACATTTTCTGCTAGACTGTATAATGCCTGAGAGCCTGTCTATGGTTTCTTGCCTTGCCTTGACCTATTGTTTATGACCGTGGCCCGTTTCTCACCTCAACTAAGGACTATGTCTTGAATACTTCTGCCACTTTTGAATCTGGTAACTCCAACTGGACAGAGCTTCTAGAGATAGGCACCAGCATCCCCACAACCCTGCATGGAAAAGCTGGTGTAGGCCATGTTTGTCTGTCACAAAAACCCATATAACTAAATCTAATCATCACAAATTATAAGCTCCACATTTTAAGTGCAACATTAAACTCAGTCACTCACAGAAATTACAGAAGAACACTGTAATTATTTCTGCACAAAAGTTCATACCTGTCTATCACTGAAGAACATTTATTAACTCATGTAATTTTACAATAGCATTTCTCAATCCCCGTCCTCAGGGACAACTGCCTTGCATGTTTTAGGTGTTTCCTCTGCATGCAATCAAGTGCATGCAGAGGGGGTCATGCAATCATTTGAGTCAATTGTTCTGCAACAGACACACATCTAAAACAATTACACAAGAACATAAGAGCCACAATTGAGAAACACTAGTGTGAGACAATCTCACTGACCCGTCTTCCCCCCTCAAGTATTACCTGTCTGGCAAGCGCTGAGCCCTGGATGTTCTCCTGCTGCTGCTGAGCAATGGTGACTCCAAGAACCAGGGTGTGAACCCCACAGGATACAGTAGTGATGAGCACAATGGGTGTTAGTCTCAAAGGCAGAGTAAGGAAAAAAGAAAAGCTGAAGAAGGCCTGCCAACCCACTGTGTCACTAGCCTGGTGGAAACGAGCATAGTTTAGACCCAAGTGGCAAAATATCTGTAATGCGATAAGGACCCAGAGGGAATAGGGCACAAAACGCCTTGAGATCCGGTCTGGTAACAACCCAAAGCGGCACAGCAGGTAGAGAAGAATATCTCCTGCCAATCCCACAGTTGCCACAGAAACGGATGCAAGATTTTCAGAGGTATAAACCACTGCACACATGATGAGGATGTAACTATCAAAAAGAGCAGCAAACACAACCAGCACCAAAAGTGTTTCATGTCTCTGCCTTCTGAAGTAGGTCTGGTAGAGATTCTCCAACGACTCTGGTGCAAATGTCAGGCGCATAAACCGTGGCAGGCAAAGGCAGGATCCAGAATTTCGAACTGTAACCTCGTGTGTTCGTCCAACAGCCTGCCCCGGATCAGAAGGCAATGTCACAGAGCAGTCTGCCGAATACTCCACAGAGTACTCTGGTTCAGAAAAAGCTTGATTGCGAGGCATGGTGAAAACTCTGAGCCAAAATTTTCAGTCTTTTTTAATCAAAGAATATAAGGCATGTTGTCCTGCAGCAGTGGAGTAATATAAAAATAATGTTCAAATGTATCGCTTCTCTCTTTGTAGAGTAATCTTGATTCTTCTCAGAACACACAATCGAGTGTTCTCACAATTTACAACAGCACTGGAGAGATGTACTCTTGCATCACAGCACTGGTGTCCTCTTAGTCCAACGCAGTCAATCAATGTTCCGTCACCAGCACAGGGTAGCTCTATCGTCTATCAGAAAGATGAATCAATACTGATTAGATGCTTCAAAGTTCATCAACATAAGTGACTTTATGCTATATCCCATATTTGTCTATTTTTTAAGAATTTGTTTCTCCATCATTTCTCTGAACTGAATAGTGTTTCCTTCTTCATCTTTCCATGCCTGAATACAGACAGACAGAAAGTTTAGCAAATAGATATTTATACCCATCCAACAATAGCTGTAGCATAGATAATGTCTATAGACAGACAGACAGACAGACAGACAGACAGACAGACAGACAGACAGATAGACAGACAGATAGATAGATAGATAGATAGATAGATAGATAGATAGATAGATAGATAGATAGATAGATAGATAGATAGATAGATAGATAGATAGATAGATAGATAGATAGATAGATAGATAGATAGAATAAAGTATCTCTCTTGCAATAATTTTGTATACATAGACAACATGTGGATGTTGGCCTGCATAGCAACATGTTTGCTCCCTCACACAGGTTTGTTGTGGAAGCACGTCTAAAATCTAACATCCTATTCTTGCATACCTAGAGCCTATACATTACTTTACTTTTTTCACTACTTATCGACAGGCAACCCCATCTTCGGTTGCAACAGCCTCTCAATTAAAACATGTACATATTTCACACACTCCTCTGACTAGGATTTCTCCTTCATCCCCTTATTCTCCAATCTCTATTGCATGTTTCCATTAACCGACAATGCAGGACACATTTCATTTCTATAAGCTGTTCTGGATATTTGGGAAATTATGTACATCATATGTCCTCCTACTTCCACTTACCTTCAGTAACGCCAGATCACGTCTCATTGTTTGTGCTAAATATAATTACCATTAGAATAACGAGGCTTCTCGCAGTCCTCTTGAAATGCTGCAGTTTACAATAACACAGCCATACGGAGGGAATATTATTCATCAAAATAAATAACTCCGTGAGAGAAAATAAACGTAAAAGAGAGAGTCACTATGACTTAGCACCGCATCTGTGTTCTCAGCTGAAAACGGAAAAGCAGAAGCTTTCAAAGATGTTCACGGTGATGTCGCCTTGACTACTGCTGTTGATACGAACGATGCGGCAATACCGTCGCCATCTTGGTACGGGTTAGAGGGCTCCTCCCTCTAACATGACGTTCTAGTCTCTCGGAAATGTAAATTCAAACACTCATATTCAATACATTTAAATATGTTCTGATGAGGCTCATTTGTCAGATTAAAAATGCTTTAAGTCCATGAGTGAAAAATAATCAAAAGAAATAAAGTCGTTAAAAGGTCAGTCTATAGGTAATTAATAATGTGATTGACTTAGTGAATTAATTTACTGAACGAACGTTTTAAATTCTAAATTACTAAATGCATCGCTATATATGCATCCATATTCAATCAACTTATCTTACTGACAAATTTATTCATGTCAGTCATTAGATTCACTACATATATTCACTACAGACACAGTGATGATGTCAAGCCTTTATTTCTGATAATAAGGATTATTTTCTACATACACTTTTCTGCTAAAGATGTGACATTTAAAATTACATTACACCAAAACAATAAACTTCGGCACTATGGTGCATCAGAAAAGTATTCACAGCACATCACTTTTTTCACATCTGGCCATGTTACAGATATTAATTTCAAACTGTAATAAATGCCTCTATTTATTACCATATCTAAATCATATCTTCTAAGCATAGGAGACTCTTTGGTACCTGAGCCTTGTCATCTTTCATCTTGACAACTAGTTCCAGCTGCTCATCACTTAGATGTAGTTCAGAAAGTGTTTCTCTTAACAGCTTTCAATGTGACAAAAACAGCAACAAGGTGTTACACTTGAGAAGCCACTACCAGCCCTGTTAAGGCTAAGTCATAAGGAAAAGCCTCTCTACCGGACTATCTTATCCAGCTTGAGTAAAATTCATCACCAGTATTTTGACCTCAGGATCTTGAAATGTCTTTCAAGATCTCAGGGATTTTCAGGCTCACACAAAAAATCTGGACCAGAAATCCATTCATCAGTTTTTAAGAATCTGAACCTCTGCAACCCTACAGGTTAAATCTGCATGGTTTCTTGAAGTATTTACATACATTCATTAAGATGTGTTGCACAGTTTCAACATCTCTGACTCTCAGTTTGCTACAAAGATTTGGAATCTAGAAGTCTAATTTTTACCGTACTTCAAAACAGAATGGCTGTCTGTCCAAAAGACAGGGTTAGAGGTTAAGGTTAGACAGATCCATTTGTAACTCCTTCCTCAATAACTTGTCCATCCTCCTAGCATCCACTGCAGCAGTCATATCTTTACAAGGAATAGTGACAGGCTTCAGAGGAGCTACATGTGCCTCACACATCACAAAACACAAAATGAGAATGCCCGCTGTCATGGAGTAGCAGGTATGTGATGGTTCGACTGCTGCACTTTTAATTTAATTTCTGAAAGCTTAGTTTATCACGTGCCTTGATGGATGCTACTATATCTTCATTTTCCCGCTAATCCTGACCAAAATTGGAAGGAATTATTGTATTTTATTTGTCCATTGCCAGCAAAATAAAATTTCTGTATTTTCTTTTTTTATGAAAACTAACATTTAAAGAAAACCCTATTAAGGTGCCTTTGCTCTCATGGACATGTTATTCAGAGGGACTCCACATATCTCATTGAGAGGTAATACTCTCTCTGCCAACAAAATTGCTTTAATATTGCTAGTAAGTGATAACACCTGCCACTGAAGTTTGGGCTATTTTCTCCTGTCATTATCCACTCACCTACATGTAATGCATACAGGCCATTAATGGCTCACTAATGTTAATTTTGTAGCTTAACTAATTTTATCCCCCCCGTGATAAAACGTTGTAGTAAACTAACAATATGTTAGCTGTCGTTAAAACAGCAAGATGCGTTTAACTATGGCAACCAGTGACAATTTAGAGGCCGCCTGACTCTTTCTACAATGCATGAAGGAGAGGTGGACCTGGAGGAATACGCCTCCTCTGTTCTGGGCTTCATCTCTAAGTGTCCTGATAACGTCACCACCACCTGGACAGTAAGGTGTTATGTGAACCAGAAACCCTGGCTGAATGCTGAGGTGAGAGCTCTGCTGACAGCTAGGGACGCTGCATTAGGAAAGAACTGACTGCAGGCATTGTGAGGGCCAAAGCCACATACGCCAAGAAAATTCAAAGCCACTTCACCACCAACGACCCCCAGCGGATGTGGAAGGGCATCAAGAACATGACAGACTAAAACATCAGGGATGCACAATGCCCAAGATGCTCACTGTCAGATTCACTCAATAAGTTCTACACCTTCTTTAAGGATCCTAACACCACCCTCAGTACCAGACTTATACCACCACCTGGTAACACACCTGTCTATGTGACCACAGCAGATGTGAGGAGGTTCCTCCAAGAAATCAACCCCAATAAGGCTGCAGGCCCCAACAACATCCCAGGGCGGGTACTGAGGGACTGTGCACTACAGCTGTTTGAGGTGTTGGCAGACATCTTCAACACATCCATGTCACTGGCGGTCTTCACCTGCTTAAAGACTATTGTCCTTGTCCCCAAGTGCTCCACAGTGACAGGCCTGATTGACTACCAACATATAGCCTTAACATCGGTAGTCAGGAAGTGCTACAAGAGGATAGTCATGAATCACATCAAGTAAGTGGTTAGGGTAAGGGTTAGCCAATAGGAAGAACTGCTCCACCTCTGATGCTGTTTCATTGGTGATAAACAGAGCCCTCACCCACATGGAAAGCAGGACATCCATTTGTTAGTTTTGGATTCCTCCTTGGCCTTCAGCACCATCCCTGGTGCAAAAACTCAATTTGGTTTCACAAAAGAGGTAACACAACTTACCATGGTCATTTATTCTGTGAAGTTAGCCTGCTCCAGACCAGGCTAACGGCCAGGCTTAGTTAAACCTGGAGCCTTATCTGTTCAGTCTGTGCTCACACTCATCAGAAACTTATGTGTTTTGTCTGTGATTTTGTTTTATCAGTTTTAGTCTTTCTTATCACCAAAAAAGTAATAGTATTCAGTCAAGTACTTTTATTATTTTAATATTATGACAGTAGAAACTACCATTATCCATTTCAGAATGACCCACATTGGCTCTTTCACCATTCAATTGTGTTTCTGAACGCCGCTGTTTGGCAGAAAGGCCTTTAATAGACTATTGCAGAGTTGAGGGTATTCGAAAAATTGGTCATAAACAAAAATATTGTAATCAAGTCAAGCCACTGAAGTATAACTAAAGTATACTTCACATACTTTAGTTATATGCCAAAACTAAAATTAATTTGTAAAAGTTATTTTAAGTTAAAATTTGCAATTAAACAAATGCAGTTTAATTCACACAATATTGTAAACAAATGCTTACATGATAAATATTCCTTTTGTCTTTATTAAGCGAGCTGCTAATAAGATACATTTTATGAGGTTATCTTCTTTATAACCTGTCTTGTTTGGTGTTTTATCCGCTGCCTTTGCGCTGAGGAGCTAAGAAATTTTCGCTTCAAACCAAACGCATCATAATTCAAACAGGAAATTAGGATACAAACGGCTGTTGCTGTTATTCAACTTTTGCTGTTTTTTGTTCAATAAAAACTGAACAGAAAATGTTTAGTGAAAACATCTGAGCCTCGTTACAATTGCAGAAGCTTTTTCTACGCAACAGTGTTCTCATATGAATAAACTGAAATCAGAGGTAATATTCTTACAGAAAACACATATTTGCATGAAAGGCATTCCCATATTACAGAGAGGTTTGGTGTCACAGGTCTACCACTCAATTAAATTCTAAACATTGTGGTTCAGCCATCTTAATTGGGCTCAACAGCCTGATAAAGAAGGCTGGTTCAGTTCTGGTCCTGTTCTTCAGATTCAGTGCAGTACAGAGCGTTGCAGAAGATCTTTCCTGCCAACAGCGATCACCATCTTCAATAACTTTGTAGAAAGAATCTAAATTAATGAGCTACAACAACATTTAATTTCCCTTTGGGATTAATAAAGTATTTTTGAGTTTTGAATTTTGAAAAAAATGCTTTTTAAATCAGGCTAATCGTAAAAAAGAAGCTACTGTATGTTGAGAAAAGTCAACATATGTTTGAATACAATTTCCCAACCACTGATCAGTCCAGGTTTCTAGGTCTTGTCCCTTTCATTTTCCCCATCTTGTGGTCAACATTGTCCACAAATCTCTTGTGAATCAAACGAATTACTGAAGATGTGAAAAATATTACAAGAATCAGGAGGATTGGAAGAAGAATTATATAGAAATAATTTTGTGCCTCTGATTCTTTTATTTAATCTTTAAAAAAATTTTTTTAAATAAAACACCAATATGGGGATTACTGAAACACATATGATTGTATATCAACATATGTGTTTGATACAATCAATAATGTTTTTAATAAAACTGTCTGTGGTCACATCAACTTAATTCAAATCTGCTATTTTCGGTACATACTAATTATTCGAAGACACAGTATATTTACAACTAAACCTTAAAGTTATTACTTAATTTCTAAGTTGGCCCATCTAATAAAGATATTTCTCCTCTCAAAATCTCTACAATAATGGAAAACATTCGAATAGTGGTTATTGTGTGTGTGTTCCTACAAAGATGTGAAAATAATTCCTTTACATTTTGTACAAATTCTACATTTTCATGAACCCATTCATAAAGCCTGTTTCTCAAAGAGTAAAGTGAATCTGAACCGTATTCACAGAACAAACAATTTACTTAATATACAGTTGTTTGGGTTTGATCCATATTGAAAACTGTTAAACCAGTAGTTGCTAATGCTGACAATTTGTCAGAGGTTTATGCATCATTTAGAGCAACACTGGAAAAAGGTACTGCAAAATTAAGAGCACTCCCACGACGACGAGCCCACAGAAGAAAAGCCAGGGAGGGATAGGCCCTAAGATAAATGGAAAAAAATTTACAGCAAAAAATGAGTAGCTCAGAGATATGCATTTTAAATGAAAAATTTAAAATGCCAGACTCACTTTCTTTGGTGACAGTATGTACTTGACATCGACTATCCACAGCTACACTCAGCAATGCTGCTTTGTTGTTCCCTTTGATATTTTGGCCTTTCATCAAGTTGGGCAGAAAGACTACATCTGTCACAACAATGCCATGTGACTCATGAACATAGTACAGCTTCTGCAAAAATTGACATACAAATAAACTTTTATGCATACACTTTATATGTTAAGATTAGTATGATGTTTATGTTACCTGTAGAGAAAAAGCAATATGAACTGCTACTGATCCAGTTACTGTTCCAAGACCAAGAAACCTCCCAGAGTCACTGTTGCAGATAAGTCAAAGATTACATTTTCCATCTGCCATCCTCAAACACTTGATTGATCTACTTTCTATATGTACACACAAACACGCATGTGTTGTGTTTGTGTGTGTGACGTGCGGTGTGTCATCATACCTTGTGTCATCTTATATAAATGATAAGATAATTTATATTGTTATTTTCACCCTGTGTTTTCTACTGTGAAGTATTTATTTTTCATTTATTTTTTATTTTAGCAATTTTGAATATTTTTTCTTCAAAATCGCTGAATTTTTGCAGTTCTCTTGCCTCATGGCAGGGGGCGCTCATGATCCCACACATTGTGACTCCGCGTCTACAGAGTAAGCGACAGTGAGCTAGCCATACAGTAAATAAGGGAAGCTAAACGCAACGAGTCTACGTGTAGCTTGGCTGATACAGAGAGAGAGAAAAATGTGGTTTGAGTTGTACTTCAACGGGTTTGCCCTTTGCTGCACTAAGCATAGCACTAAATTAATATCTATATTTCCAAATTTCATTGAGTTAACGGAATTATTCTACCGTGGCAGCGCGTCTATAAATGGCATGTGAAAGTATAGTCTTTTTGCCCTTCAATGTTGTCCGCATGCGCAAAATTTCCGTATGTAAACAATAACATGCAGGGGGTCTTATGATTTTGACTAAGTCAGTGCCTCACCAGCCATGAACCTCACCGCACGCCACCGATATATACAGTACATATATACTGTATATATACACACACACATGATGCCAGTAACATAAACACGTCAGAAATAATTATAGTACAACTTTTTCCCAAAAAATGGAATCTTCATCTTCTGCTTGTCCTGGTTCAATTACCTCACAGCCAGACAGGAGATAACTTCAGTACCACAGGGAGATGTTAACATTGGCAGTAAGATCTTGCCGTCCCACTTGGTAATATAGCACGGAGGAGGTTTTTTGTCTCGTTTATGAGGGATTTGCACTGTGTAAAGCCTTATGGCATCTTTCTCATCTTCACCATTTCCAAACCTAAGACATGAAAACAACTTAGAAGGACCTTTAAAGAGAAGAAACCCTTTTCCCATTTCCTTATTATCACACCTGCAGGCCATATATCGATAGGTCTTTTCAGCAATTTGAGGCATGGTTTCAAGCCAGTTCAGACTTGTGACCAGTTGGTTGTCACTCCACACATTGCAGACAAAGTCTCGCCCCACAGTCACAAGTTGCTGCAAAAGGAAACATTTATTTTGATCATTCATTACATTCGGAGTAATGAATATTAAGAGCAATTGACAGTTCACCTTGCTTATTGTACTCATATCCAAGTCTTCAATCTCCTTTTCATGTGCTTTAAAGTCAAACTTTTTCTCAAGGGATGGAAACTTAAAAAAAAATCCAAAGTGACAAGGTCAAAACAAAAACACACCACTTAGGCATCTACAAAGTTTATACAAAAACCTGCTAAACATATTTAATGTTTATTATTATTTACATTATTAATACCATTGTTAGTAAATGCATAACTATTAAACATTTTTGTTGTGTCAGCAAAAGAAACTTGAAGAATTTTTTTTGTTTGTTTTATTCTTTATCTAAATAATTTGAATTTGTCGCTATTGCTAGATTGGACAATAAATAAATAGAGATAAGCTGTTGTCTGATTTTCAAATGTTTCATATGATTTCATGACCTAAAAGGCAAGTTTTTAAAATGTTCTGGGCTAAATTAAGAGAAAAACTGGAAGATGGAAAAAAACATGCTTTTTTCCATCTTGAAATGTTATTCTTTGAAAAACCAAAAGATTTTTTTTGGTTTCTGATTACCTAAAGTAGATTCTAAAACATAAAAACGTCAGCTGGCTAATGTGGGGATATTTTCACATTTAAAAACTGATCAAAGTTTACCTCCCAAATTCTGATGTATCCATCGGTGCCTCCGGTCAGCAGAAGGTTCATGTCAGGACTGAACCTAACAACTTTCTGAAGAGGGTCATGTGGGTTTAGGTCTGACAGCACTTCAGCTATATTGGTCACTGTGATCTGAACCGTCTCATTCCTTGTATCAGACATGTCTCCAGTAGTAGAACGGTTCTCGAGATTACCTTTGCCAGCTTTCCCACATCTCCGTCTGGCATTGCTAAGTTCAAGGGTGTTACCTATAGCAGAAATAACACTCTTAACAACATAACACAAAAAACACAATATGATGTTTTGAAAATTTTGCAACGCTTGAATCAAGGTGTAGTAATATATACTATACAGCCGCAGCAGATTAAGTGCATATAAGTACATACACACACACTCACTGCCACTTTATTAGGTACACCTTTCCAACTGCTTATTAAAGCAAATGTTAAATCAGCCAATCAAGTGGCAGCAACTCAATGCAGACATGTAGACATGACCAAAACGATCTGCTGCAGTTCAAACTGAGCATCAGAACGAGGAAGAAAGGTGACTTAAGTGACTTTGAACGTGACATGGTTAATGGTTGGTTGGTCTGAGTATTTCAGAAACTGCTGATCTACTGGGATTTTCATGCACAACCATCTCTAGGGTTTACAGAGAATGGTCAGAAAAAGAAAACATGTCCAGTGAGCAGCAGTTCTGTGGGCACAAATGCCTTGTTGATGCCAGAGGTCAGAGAAGAATGGCCAGACTGGTTTGAGCTGATAGAACGGCAACAGTAACTCAAATAACCACTGAATGTACAACATGTTGAGCCTTGAGGCGGATGGGCTACAGCAGCAGAAAACCACACCAGGTGCCACTCCTGTCAGCTAAGAACAGGAAACTGAGGCTACAATTCACACAGGCTCACCAAAATTGGGCAATAGAGGATTGGAAAAAAGTTGCCTGGTCTGATGAGTCTTGAATTCTGCTGTGACATTCAGATGGTAGGGTCAGAATTTGGCGTCAACAACATGAAAGCATGGATCCATCCTGCCTTGTATCAACGGTTCAGGCTGGTGGTGGTGCAATGGTGTGGGGGATATTTTCCTGGCACATTTAAGGTCCATTAGTACCAATTGAGCATCGTGTCAACACCACAGCCTACCTGAGTAATCCTCTCCAACTGGTTTCTTGAACACAACAATGAGTTCACTGAACTCAAATGACCTCCACAGTCACCAGATCTCAATCCAGTAGAGAATCTTTGGGTGGAATGAGAGATTTGCATCTTGGATCTGCAAATCTGCAGCAACTGTGTGATGCTATCATGTCATTATGGACCAGACTGTGAGGAATGTTTCTAGTACTTTGTTGAATCTCTGCCATGGAGGATGCTGAAGGCAAAAGGGGATCCAACCTGGTACTAGGAAGGTGTACTTAATAAAGTGGCTGGTGAGAGAAGTTGCTTTGGGTTTATTTCAACTGCAATGGACACAGAGTTGGAAAAGAGAGGAAAAAAGTGGGGGAAAGACTTAAAGGGAAAGAAGGAGATAGGAGTAGTGGAGGGAAATTAGAAAAGAGAGCATACAAGTCAACCTGGAGACTTGGCCAACAGCCCCGCAACCAAACAAATGAACCCACATCAGTGCAAAGGTATCCCAGAGACACCAGGCCCAGTTCCCTTGGTGTTTTTATAATATAATTATTATTCAGTTTAACGGGTTTGGACTTACTTTAGAATATATTCATTGATCGTTGTGTATTCGTATATAGTTGTGCATTTTCTTTGCATGAATCAATATTCTTAGCAAAAACAGGGATCCTGAAAATGTGCTAATTAATATGGAGCCCATAAGGGGAGATGGAAAAAAACAAACAAATCCAAGAAACTACTTTTTCTTGATTCCAAGTAACTTTCTCTAACCGTCTCTAACCCTAACCCGGATTAGCATGATGGTCAGAAAGCTAAACAAATAACCCAAAAAATAATTCAAGTTTAAGGGCTGGCAGCGTAAGATGCTGGTTCTGCTCTCGCTTTTGGACCGCCACTACGAGCTACAGGTAGTAATTTTTCACAGATGGAGCGCCGCTCAACCTCCACCAGACAGTGAACTCTCACACAGAGCATCTGCTTAAAGCTGCAGCTTGTAACTTAAAAGATTTTCGATATGTATTAAAATATGTCTATGTCTAAATTAGGTGAATTTATTGCCAGATATGTTATCATTTTGCCAGATAACATAGTATCATTTATACCTAAATCGAAAAATTAACAGCCATTCCAGGCGATCGGCAAAGATTGGTCGTCAAAGATCTGCTTCATGGATGATCAGTATCAGAATCGGCAGCAAAAAACCTGATCGGAGCATCCCTACTAGAGACATGTATCCTTTCAAAAAATATGGACAGACTTTGCCATCCAGAGATGGACCTAACAATGGTCTGGCATGTGGAAAAGAAGGGGTGGCACTTTGATCATCTAAGTAACCTTCGTAACCCTGGCTGTCACAGTCAAGGCAGTGTGTTGCCCTGATCTGGAGCTGATAGCTGTGAGCCTGCATCCCTACCATCTTCCTCGAGAGTTCAGTCACATGATCTCCATTTGTGTTTACATTCTTCTGAGGGCAGAGCCAGCTGCTGTCTGTCAAAGGATACAACCTGTCACAACACCCTGAGGCCCTCATAATAATATCTAGAGATTTTAATTGTGTTACCCTGGATTTCATTCTGGCTACTTTTCACCAGGTTGTCAACTGTCCCACCAGGAAAAACAGGATAATTGATTTACTATACACCAATGTAAAGGATGCATGTGAGGCTGTTGCCCTTCCTCCACTGAGTCTTTTAAAATAAGTAGATCCATTTATGAGTGAAATACAGTGGCACTGTTTGTTTCATTTCAATAATAATGTTGCTAAAGTCTTAGCTTTTACTGAACCACATTTGAGTTAAGGTTAAAATTATTTCAGGTTTCACACTAAAGACTCTGACTAACTTTCAATCAGATTACAAACCATTATATATGGTGGCTTATATAAAGATGTGTGGTCTATTAAAGACTTATCAAGGAAAAGCAACACACAGACACAAAAAAAACAAACAACCAAAAGTAAATTAAGAAAATAAATTCTGCATCACAATCAAAAGTTTAAAAGGTAATTCCACCTCTGACTCCAAATGGGAAAGATAACAGTCCTTTAGTTCAAAGTATGTTTTAACTGTCTTTTTAAAACAGCAAGTAATCATCAGAAAGTTGTAAACCATACCATCTCTATGCGTAGCATTTTCTTCTTTCTGCTGGCAGAGTTTAAACTTCATGAGGCTGCATGTGCCATCCTGTCCAGCAGCAATCACACCATCACCAACAGCCATGTTTATAGTGGCGCGTGTGTCCGTATCATGAGAGTGAAGAAGACTGGAGCTGTACTGATTTTTTCCAACCATCTGCACATCCAGGAAATGCTGAAAGACAAGTTTGCTACTGATGAAATCAGATTTGCATTCTGTCATTAGGTGTCTGTGCAAATTTTCACCAAAATATTAAAAAGTTATATTAAAATTAATCAGAATTTCTTTACTAGAAGTAAAACTAGAGATTCGTACAATCAAAATGTACTGAACTTATAGTCCTTGCCCGGATGCGGGTCACCGGGGCCCCACTCTGGAGCCAGGCCTGGAGGTGGGGCACTTGCCATAGCAAGTGCCTTGTGGCCGGGCTTGTACCCATGGAGCCTGGCCGGGCTCAGCCCAAAGAGGAGACATGGGTCCCCCTTCCCATGGACCCACCACCCATGAGAGGCGCCAAAGGGGTTGGGTGCAGTGTGTGATGGGTGGCAGCCAAGGGAGGGGACCCTGGCGGTCTGATCCTCGGTTGCAGAAACTGGCTCTTGGGACGTGGAATGTCACCTCTCTGGTGGGGAAGGAGCCGGAGCTAGTGTGTGAGGTCGAGAGGTTCCGGCTAGAAATAGTCAGTCTTACCTCAACGCATGGCTCTGGTTCTGGAACCAGTCTCCTTGAGAGGGGCTTGACATACTTCCACTCTGGAGTTGCCCATGGTGAGAGGAGTCGGGCTGGAGTGGGCATACTTGTTGCCCCCCATCTCGCCGCCTGTACGTTGGGTTTTACCCCGGTGAATGAGAGGGTAGCCTCCCTCAGCCTACAGGTTTAGGAATGGGTCCTGACTGTTGTTTGTCCTTATGGGCCAAACGACAGTTCAGATTACCCACCCTTCTTGGAGTCTTTGGAGGGGGTACTGGAGAGTGCCCCTCGTGGTGACTCCCTTGTTCTGCTGGGGGACTTCAAAGCCCACGTGGGCAATGACAGTGAGACCTGGAGGGGCATGGTTGGGGGGAACAACATCCCCCGATCTGATTTCAAGTGATGTTCTGTTATTGGACTTCTGTGATCATCATGGATTGTCCATAATGAACACCATGTTCAGGCATAAGGGTGTCCATACTTGCACTTGGCACCAGGACACCCTAGGCCGCAGTTCGATAATCGACTTTGTCATTGTTTCATCGGATCTGCGGTCATGTGTCTTGGACACTCAGGAGAAGAGAGGTGCGGAGCTGTCCATTCACCACTACCTGGTGGTGAGTTGGCTCCGGTGGTGGGGGAGGATGCCGGTCAGACCTGGCAGGCCCAAACGTGTTGTGAGGGTCTGCTGGGAACCTCACAACAGTTCCCAGCTCCTGTGAGATGGAGCTTTAACTCCCATCTCCGGCAGAACGTCGAATACGTTCCTGGGGAGGTGGGGGACATTGAGTCTAAGTGGACCATGTTCTGTGCCTCCATTGTCGAGGCGGCTTATTGGAGCTGTGGCCGCAAGGTTGTTGATGCCTGTTGTGACAGCAACCCTCGAACCCGTTGGTGTACACCTTCAATGAGAGATGCTGTCAGGCTGAAGGAGTCCTATCTTGCCTTTTCGGCCTGTGGGACTCCAGAAGCAGCTGATGGGTACCGGGTGAGGGTGACCCTGGATGAGATTCAGCCTGAGGTCCTTATGGTTCTTGATGTTGTAGGGTTGTGGTGGCTGACGCAACTCTGCAATATTGCATGGACATCAGGGGCTGTTCCCGTGGATTGGCAGACTGGGGTGGTGGTTCCCCTGTTCAAAAAGAGGGACCAGAGGGTGTGCTCCAATTACAGAGGGGTCACACTCTTAAGCCACCCTAGCAAGGTCTATTCAGGGGTCCTGGAGAGGAGGGTCCGTCGGATAGTCGAACCTCGGATTCAAGAAGAGCAGTGTCAGGGTTTCCTCCAGAAAACTTGCTAAGCCCGGTGGTCAGGGCACCGAGGCAGCCCACTGGCGGTCCACCGTGTTTTTGTAATAAAGGATGTTAAGTTGACAGGAAAAGTAAAAATATTACTCTGGATAATTATATGTATGACCGGTGTCAGAGTCTGGTCCTCATTGCCGGCAGTAAGTCGGGCTCATTACCGGTGAGAGTTGGACTCCGCCAAGGACAGAAATTCTAGGCGCAGCCAAGGTGTTGAGGGGATCAGTTTTTTTTGTTTTTTTTTTAATCCCTCCAGGGGGTATTTTTGTGGGCTCTAGAGTCCCTTTTCATGAAGTAGGCTGACAGGAAAGGGGGAAGAAGAGGGGGGAAGACATGCGGTAAACGTCGCCGGGTCCAGGAATCGAACCCGCGACAGCCGCGTTGAGGACCCGAGGCCTCCAAACGTGGGCCGCGCCAACCCCCACGCCACCACGGCACGCCCGAGGGAATCAGTTTTGGTGGCCTTATAGGATCAAATCCAAGGCCATGGTCTTGAGCAGGAAAAGGATAGAGTGCCTTCGCCAGGTCAGGGTGTGTGTGTGTGTGTGTGTGTGTGGGGTGGGGGGCGGGGGGGGTGTCCAGCCCCAAGTGGAGGAGTTTAAGTATCTCGGGATCTTGTTCACGAATGAGGAAAAAATGGAGCCGTAGATTGACAGTGGCATTGGTGCAGCGTCTGCTGTGAAGTGGGCACTGTACCGGTCCATCATGGTGAAGAGAGAGCTGAGCCAAAAAGCAAAGCTCTCAATTTACCGGTTGATCTACGTTCCTACCCTCATCTATGGTCATGAGCTTTGGGTCATGACCGAATGAACGAGATCGTGGATACAAGCAGCCGAAATGGGTTTTCTCCGTAGGGTGTCTGGGCTCTCCCTTAGAGATAGGATGAGAAGCTCAGTCATCCGGGAGAGACTCAGAGTAGAGCCGCTGCTCCTTCACATCGAGAGGAGCCAGTTGAGGTGGCTCGGGCATCTGGTCAGGATGCCTCCTGAACGCCTCCCTGGTGAGGTGTTCCGGGCACGACCCACCGGGAGGAGGCCCCGGATAAGAAAGAAAGAAAGAAAGGTGGGTGGGTGGATGGATGGATGGATGGATTTCTATATGCAGTATATACATGCAGATCTTTGACGGATCCTGTGCAGCTCTTTTATACTGAATTTCCCACATTTTTTGAATGCAGCATTGCCAAAAGTAGTATAATGTGCAGGTGGTGGAATTTTGCTAAGCTGTCACTACAAGCTTGCAGTAGTTATCAGTCTAGGAGGAGAGATTTAGGTGATAGATGGGAGCTGAATCATTTAGGAATAAAATCTGTTTCCCTGATAGCAGCTTTCCTCAGCAGGTCTCTGGACTTCTATCGGCTGTATTATTTCACATCGGTGCACTTTGCGTCGCATCCAAGCTCAGAGTAGTGTGGCGCAGAGTGAAACAGAACGAGCCACTGGTGCTGTGCACATATGATACAAGTGAACATTATGACAGAGTTTGTGCTGTTCGTTCTGGAAAACAAACCGGTCCTCAGTGGAGATTTCTGGGATGGGCACCGGAAGAGTGGTTTGGCCAGGGCGCCAAACATGCCAGGACCGCTTCTGCCGGTCCTGGTCACATTAACACAATCAATGCTTTGTGCACTGCTGTGACGCACAGAGTGGCTGGTTAATGGATTTGAGATATGGAGCAATGATTTTCAACCACAGAAAAAAAAAGTGAGAAAAATCTGAATCAAACAAAGACTCCTCTGAGAGTATAAATTAATAACAATATTTATTATTGTGTGTCAGACCTGCTGTGTTTAACCTTTATTAATTATCCAGTATATAGTGAGCAGAATATTAATGAGAATTTAAACAAATTACTGGAGAAGGTAGAATTTAATTTAATTTCTCTGTGGGATCAATAAAGTATTTCTGAATTTGAAACCTGAAAATTAGTAGCTACTTTGACCTGATATTTCAATTTAAACATTGTAAATAGAAATTAAGACTCACAACAATTAACACCAATGTATTGTTCTAGCTCAGTAGTGTTGAGAGACTTCAGTCTAAAGCAGTGTTTCTCAAACTTTTTCAGACTGAAGATTATTTACCCCATTTAAAAACACTGAAGGACCACCTAACTTGTAATTGCCCCCCCAATAACACAATATCTTAATATATACAACCTGAAATGAAAATATCAGTCTCTTAATTCACTGTCTTTGTACCTCCGAATATGAAGGGTGGCGTTGTTTTGTAAATGTGATTAGCCACAATAAAACCATGAGCAACTCTATGGGCATTTTGAGTTTCAGATTCTGAAAGTATGAATTCTAAGCTTTCCAGTGATAGAAAACACATGGAAATCAAAAAATTTTCTTTACTAGTGTTCTGTGCACTAATAGCATTTAAGGGATATTTCTAATTTAGAAGCATAATAAACGGAAAATAGGCTTGAGTTTCATTGGCAAAAACAAACATTTTCTTTCAGCCATTCTATTTAGCCCAATAAAAATAACTTTATATTTTAGGTGTTAAGACGCAGTTGGTCAGCATGGGCGCACCTCTGTGCACCACCTCTTCCCCGTCATAACGCATTCACCGGACTTATAACTACATGCATGTAGCATGGTGTGTATTGTAGTGTTCAAAACCAAAGGTTCTGGACCTCACCCTGAGAAACTTTCCACTGGTATCTTCTGGTTTTCTTTTTAGTTTTTTTTATCTTTGTCCATTATTATTTTTAAGCACAATCCTTTGGTAAGCTAACTGTAGCGTCGCATGGCAAATTAACAGTTGTTTACATGCAGTACATTGCGGCCCACACTTTGAGAAAGACTGATCTAAACGATCATCAGTACTTACTACAGCATTTTTTATTCCTGTCTTTGAGGGACCCCCTCCTCCAGCTGTTATCACAAGCCCTGTAGTGGCATCCACTTTGACAGTGTACAGTGGAAATGGGGCTCTATACAGATCCAGCATCTTCTTCTTCCCCATAGTTTATCACAGACGTCCTTATTTCACCACACCTGTTGAAAACAAAGCATTAAGCTTTTCTGGTTATGCATACAGTGACACAAATAAACACAAGATAGTTGTCACAACACTAAAATTTCAAGACTGATGTCTTGTGAGTCTGTGACAAAAGACAAAAACTGTACCATTTTGGTAATAGTGGAAAATTTCTTTGAAAGAACAGGATGTTTTCTAGCTAACTGCAAAAAACTAAGATTAATTAATATGATAAAAGTTCCTTTATTTGTGCAAAACCAACCACTAGGGGACACTTTAGCCATCATGTAGAAATAAATACACAATTAAAGAGTTATTTTTTACTATTTGGCCAAACAGTAGATAGGGTAATACTTAAACACTGAGCAGAAATGTTAATATCATTTTGCAATCATTTTTATTTAATTAACACTGCTTAAAGTTTTAATTAAAATTTTAAGCAGGATCAAAACTTTAAAACTGTTTAAAGTTTTGATCCAGTGATTCTATTTGCCTGTCAATTTGCTGTTAAATAACTAAAATAAATTCTGTTTCAATATATTTTTTACAGCATAAACAAGACTTTGGTCCATGCAAATGGATTCAGCAGCAATTCTGTACAATTCTTTTTTTCTTTCGTATGTTTGCTTAGTTGTTAACTACAGTAGTTTGTGTGGTTGCATACAAAGTATGGAAACATAAAGCTTAAGTTCAACAATGTATTGTTTTGTTGGGCCACACCAGCTAAAATTACAAACGCCTGAATCAGCCAAACCAACCACGTCAAATTTTGAGGTTAACATTTATCCATTGACACACCTGAAAATAACACCCAACATAAAAATCACTACATGCAGCCCAATGAAATCTGTCAGCAAAATAAAAAGCATGAAGAAACAAAACTGAAGAAAATGTGACTGCATTTTGCCTTCAGGCTGATTACACTTTTCCCACGAATACAATTTTAAAGCAAAATTAAAACAGGTTTCAGAATATAAAACAAATATTATACAGCTGATTTAAATTATACACTTAGAAAAACCTATAAATCCACTGAACATATTTTGATAAAAATAAAAAACCAACCTGTGAAATATTACAAATTGAGGTCAGGGACAGAAAAAGAATAATAAACAAAAAATGTAACAGACTTAAAGGAGAGGGCTGAACAATTAACAAGCAAGGGTGTTTACAGGCAGGTACTTTAACTTTATATGTGGCGAAACATATTCACTGTAATTATAACGATATATCTCCTGTACATAAAAACGATGTATAGGGGGTCTTTGAGTTTACACTTTAACGCTCATTTTGTATGGAAAAGATGGCGGACAAACTGATCCAATAAGCACTTCCATTTCGTACCTAGAACAACATTTCTCACTCACATATTTAAAACACTGGCGTGTTAATTTATTTTTCGTTGGCAATAAGAATGCGTAAACCTTAGGTATAAGTTAATTCATTAATATAATTGCATATTGTCCAAAAACTTTTGATAACACTCCTCCTAATTGTAATGGCTCTACTTTCCAGTCAGAACACCGACATGACGCCTGCCCTTTATGTGTAGCATCATTAACGCTACAGGATCGGAGTCTGTCACAAAAACTCGTCAGTCTGTGTCACTGGTATGTCTGTCTGGCATAGCAGTAATATATCAGAATTACAACTTTCTGCACGGTACCCATCTTGACACGGAATCATAAGTTCCCTACCTTTGCAGTTTCTCCAGTTTATCTTGAGTAGCGTTTTGTTAAAAACCTTTGCAATAAACCGAACCAATTCATTTTTGAATAATTAATAACAAAAGAGTACACTTTGATACATGCTAAAGCTACACTTTCCAACCTACACGTCAACAAGAAGTTCTTCTTCTTCCTTCTTTTTCTTCTTCTGTTTATTGCGACCCAGCTTTAGGGCCCTTTACCGCCATCTACTGAGATTTTGTGTGAGACGAAAGATAGAGGAACCACCCAAACAAAAACTGACCGATGTCCTTTTGGCCAGTCGTTTCATGATTCAATCTGGTCTTGTTTAAACTACTAAGTCTACGTTTACTGACTGTAGCAGCCCCTCCGCTCAACATTCAGTGCAGCTTGACTGGTGATTTTCAGCGTTTTTATTTTCCTTTTGATCCAGATCACCATGATTTTATTTTTTTTATTTCCTTTATTTAACCAGGTAAACCCCATTGAGATCTGGATCTCATTTTCAAGAAGGACCTGGGCAAAATGATCACGGTGAAAACCAAAACGTACCTCGCTGTTTCACCGGGGGATGCAAAGCATTTATTTGTGTTTACGCAAACATTTCAATACTGACAGTTGTTTTCCAGGCATTCATTGGTACAATTTCTTCTTTCGTGTTTTATTGGTGGATGGCAACCAACATATTTACCGTCACCTACCGGACTGGAGTGTGGTCATCAATGATATTCAGAGGGAATTTAATAATAACTCAATGGTATGTGTATGTGTGCCTATTTATACACATACAAATATATGCATGTGTATGCACATACAGTACAGACCAAACGTTTGGACACACCTTTTAATTCAATGAGTTTCCTTTATTTTCATGACTATTGACATTGTAGATTCACACTGAAGGCATCAAAACTATGAATAACACGTGTGGAAATATGCACTAAACAAAAAAGTGTAAAACAACTGAAAATACCCCTTATATTCTAGTTTCTTCAAAGGAGCAACCTTTTGCTGTGATTACTGCTTTGCACACACTCTGCATTTTCTTGATGAGCTTCAAGAGGTCGTCACCTGAAATGGTTTTCACTTCATAGGTGTGCCCTGTCAGGTTAATAAGTGGGATTTCTTGCCTTATAAATAGTCATGAAAATAAAGAAAATCCATTGAATTAGAAGGTGTGTCCAAACTTTTGGTCTGTACTGTACATTCATACATATACACACACGCATACTTTGTAAATTTGATTAAATTGCCTAGTATTTTTTAAAAGAATCTAATTAATTGATTTCTAATGTATTTTGACTAATTCACTAAAAGATTTATCATAGAAAATCGTTTTTCCTCTCTGTTTAATATTGACTTCAAATTCTGACATTCCTCTGAATATTTATTACATTATAATAAGACGTGTTCCACTGTTTCCATCTGATTACAACAATTACAAATCACCATTTCATGTTTCCCTATTCGAGAAAGAGAACTCTTAAGTCACGTATGACCAATTCTAAGACGTGATATGATTACTTCTTCTTTACGACTTCCATCAATAATCAGCCATCTTTCTACAGACTAGACTAACAAACATGATAGGAGTATCACTGTAAAGGGGGTGAAGGCAACAAGCCCATTACAGGTTTTATATGGAACTGGACAGTAAACATAGGAGTACATCTCAATAACAGCATCCACACATACTCTTTTTCACAGTCTCCTCTTTTTGAGTTTCAATATGATGTTCTGTATTGCTTACCAATCTCACAACAAATTGAACAGTGGCGGAACAATGTAAATATATTTTTATCAGATAGGTTTTGTTGTCTTTCATTTTACATAATGGGTTAATAGAAGATAATTAATATTTTATCCATGAAATTACCTGTTAAAATTTCATCACAGTCTGACACATCTTGACAGATACCTAGTTTTTATTTCTTTATTTACACTATTCAAGCAAACTTGAGCCATTAACAAAGCACATTCTTTTTTGAAAGCAAATTGAGTTACAGAGGGAAAACAGCGCCAACTAGAGTTCCAAAAAGCAATAGTAGGGTGCAGCCAGAAACATAAAAACATGGTTTTCCAAAGGCAAATGAAAATCAAACTAAGTGACATTTTTGCTGAGCTGTTGACCATAAATGTTCAATTTTCAATTTAATAATTTTGTATCTTATAGCAAAAACCATATAGGCATTTCTTTTTGTTTTTACATCACTGGGTTTTGATAAGAAACATTAAAAACCTTAACCTGGTCATACAAATACCTGGTCTTGCCCTATGAACAGAGTCCAAAGGATTTTTTAGCAGTAGACCATATCTCATATTTAATTGGGGTTATTGCAAATAAAGTGAGCTGTTCAACAGTTTCTACTTGCAACTGTGATCACTGCAGGATCTTTCTGTCAGGCTGATGTTTCATATGTTGAGCATTGTATGTAAATGAAACTACATAAAGTAGGCTAAGTGGATCAGTTGTATGCATTACTTATTAGTAATGTTTTGTAATTGACTATGTCTTACATTTTTTGTTTCAGCTAATTGAAGCACAGACAAAAAAAATCACAACAATGAAAAGCAAATGTGATTGCCCTCATGTCAAAAAAGTATTGACAAAAATAATATAGGGTTCTTTACCATACAAAAAGACATTTTTGGCTACTTTGAAAGTGTTAAGCACTGAATGGTTAAATATTAACCACATAACTGTATCAAACTGCAAACCCTGGATCCTGACAACACAAATCAACAGTGTTCTGAGACATTTCATCCAAACAGTACAGATGTGAGGGTGGTCACTCTGTTGAGGGCCTCAGTCATTGATCAGAGCCAGGATCATGCTGCAAATACATGGAGGAAAAAATAGTACTGTGTAATTTACTAACATAATATTGAATGACATTATCTAAAGAATTAGATGTCTATAAACAGCATGTGATGGTTTTGTTACCTGTATAAATAAATGAAGAAGCAGAGCAGGTGGTATCCTAATTTAATCATGGCCTCCTTCATGTACGATTTAAGCAGACCCCTGTTGTGGATCTCAGTTGGGTCAAACACACCCATGTTTCCCATAGGAATCTTCACATATCTATGGGAACAGAAGAGGAGTCAAACAGAAGCTTGCAACATGTACTGAAATACAGTATTCATGTCTCCATCTCAGATCAGATGTGTGGCATATGGTCTTTATGGTTTAGCAAACTTCATCCTACTTGCCTAACAACAGCTGCATCTCAATAAATTCTGACATCAAATGTGTCCTCTCTCACTCGTGTCCTTCTTCACGGTCACTGAGTGTGTGAGGATGACCTGATTTGATTCTTGACAGATTTACACGAGCCATATTCCTTTTATTTGTTGTTAATAAACTAAACTGAACTCCAGGGGATGTTCAGGGCCTTACAGATTTGTTATATCCATTCCCTGACTGATACCTTCCAACAGCTTTTTCTCTGATTTATCTTGGAGTGTTCTTTCCTCTTCTGAAATCCAGTGAATGGACCTTCCAGAACCAGCTGTCTTGTACTACAATCACTGGAGACACACTCACTGCACTCAGCTCATCTCCATCCCACTCATTGCGAGATTACCAGTTGGTTGGACCTATGCTGGATTAGGTCATTTACTTTGAAGGGGCAAATATTTGTACTTCTTGAGGAAACGAAGATCCTTCAAGGTTTGCAGCCAAGACGCTGCAGATCTTGTTGTTGAGTGTGTCATCTCTTCTGCCTTCATCTGTTGGGGCAGCATCATCAGAACCAAGGACCTAAAAAGGCTCAACAGTCTGATAAAGAAGGCTGGTTCTGCTCTGGTTCTGTTCTGGGGATGACTGTGGAACCTCTGGAGATGATGAGGCAAAGAGAAAGAGTCTTCATAAAATCAAGAAGGTTATGGACAACCCTGACCATCCTCTTCATGAGACTGTCTTGGGAAAAGTGTCTTCAGTCAGAGGCTTCTTCAGATTAAGTCTGGTGTTGCTGGCATCATGAAAGAATCCTTGAATCTTTTGACTGTAGGCATGTTTTGCTGTCTTGATGGTGTGCTTTAGGTTGGCCCTCGCTGATCTAAGTGTGACTTCTTCAGTGTAATTTTATGATAACTTTTTCATTTTATGTGCTAAAATGAGGAATGCTGAGGGTCTTGTAAAGTTATAGCTGGTATTGGTTTTACGAATAAGGAAATACTTAATCTTTTAACACAAAAGAATCAAATTATCAGCCTCAAGACTTTGAAATGATTTCGCTGTTGTTTGTGTTCAGTAAAAACACCAGACCAAATATATAAATTAACATTTCTTATAATATTACCCTGTAGTGAATTTCTTTGCTTTTATATTGTGATATATCAACTACAAATGTTTACACTCAAACAGTTAGCCATTCACTAGCTTAAAAACATGGCTTACCTGTAGATGTTCCAGGCTGCTACAGGCAAGTTGAGCAGGAAAATGAACCAGTGCATGGAAACCAGCATGAGCATCATAGAGAGACACTGACCAACCATCTCTGGAATTACCCACTGGAAACAATAACATCTTTATTGTCTGTTTTTATTGTACAAAAACAGACAAATTTCAGGACATATAACTAATTGTAAACATATATATTTAAAATGGAACATAAACACAAGGAAAAATAATGCCTTTATATTGGAAATCAAGAACACAGAGATGATACTTACTTTGTTCAGCTTGGAGCAGCATGCTCGGGCATTAATGTAGTCACATTCTAGATCAGATAGCGTGATAATCTTGAAATTAATGTCAAGGTGTTACATATTACAACGGCTGGTTTTTTTAAAGTATTTTCTATATCGTTCTGTCATCTGACACATCTGTTATTTCTTGATTATTATTGTGGTACAATCTGTCAATTATCATAGAGAAAATTATACATGAGAGAGAAGTGTTCCTATCTTTGGATTAATCTGTGGACTATTGATGATGCTCTTTGAAGCACTGTCCCCTCAGAGTTTTATTTCTACTAAAGGCTCATATTTGAGGATTTCAATTGATATTATATACTTACTCAGCATTTAATTCAATGTCCAGATTTTTCCATTCTTGTTAAAATCATGGTCAGGACACACAAGTGAAGTTTAGACCAACAGAAAATTAAGTGTTTGAAGGTCAGAAGAAATTTTCCAAGTAAACCGTAGTTTCATGTTTATATTGAACCCGAAATTTGGGATTTAACTTGACCAGGGTTGGATCGAGGAAGAATATCTTGTTTTCTTTTTTAAACAGTAAAAGTGTTTTATTCTACAGGACTGAACAGGACACTGATAATAAAGGAGCTATTGCAGGTCAGTTAACCGTCACGCATTCGAACACCTAAAAAGTCAACACTAATCAAAGATAATTTGAAAAATGTTATCAACAAGATTTCTTGAAATGTATCAATTGATTATTATGGTGCTGCAATTTTTCTAGGTTCCAATGCTAAGTAAGAGACAATAATTCCTCCACAATTCCAGTTGCAACAAATAAAGTGGACTAAAGGAAGAAGAAACCGCTTTATTCGGTTATGAAATTCTGCAAAAGTTAATATTTACAATTTCCGGGATAAACCATTTTTAGTCGTTTTCACGAGTCTATTACTGCTGTCTAGCAGCAGCAACCCGCGACACGCCACTTGCTTCCGTGTCCCCACGAAGTTCCGAGGAGTCATGATCTTTTAGCTGTATGAAATGCTTCATTATCCAGGGCTAACTAAGTGACTAAAGGTGTAGCCTACACAGATTGTGTAGAAAAACAAATACAGGAGCTCCGATTAGCTTTTAGCTGAGAAGACTACTTCAAGCAATTATTTTAAACATTCACGAGAAACATATACAATGAAAGGATACAAAGTAAACCGAAAGAAAAATCAGTGCACAACAGTCTACAAGCGATAGGATAAACACAGTCGCCTCCATTGTAGCGCAATCTTCAGAGTTTTCTTCCTGTTTCCGGCTTAGGCCGGAATCGACGTAACCTTCTTCTTCTTCTATAGCGTTTTCAGGCAGTTTACATACTTTGTGTATTACCGCCATCAACTTGGACGGAGATATAATTCAGAAATTCATTTTTTCCTATATATCTTCAAATCTTAAAATAACTATTTTATATACATACTTATACAGTCACACAAACACACACACAAATACATACTAAATCCTCTCAGCTAATTTTGTATCTTTTAAATATTTAATGAGTGCTTGAATTATATCATGTGATTGATGCTTTTGATTTACTAATCCATACTTCAACCCCTATAACTTCTATTTCTTCATTTATCGTAAGCCTTCTTCTTCTTTCTGATTTTTAATGGCTGGTGACATCTAATGTTTAAGCTGTATTATCGCCATCTACTATGCTGTTGACAAATCCAATTAGATACAAAGGCTAGCACAAAGTACTAAAATAATGGGGAAAAAAATAAAATATATATATATTTAGTCCTGTTTCCTACAAAATGTAATAACTGATTTATTTATTTTATTATGTTTAACTAATATCTTATTCAATTTTAATGTATCTATGTCATATTTCCTAATTTCTTGTTTTAGCTTTTCTCTACTTACTCTTTATTTTTCACAATGAATTATTACATGTTCTATTGTTTCCAGATCTACACCACACTCACAACTACCTGTTGGATGTTCACCTATCAAATGTAAAGTTTTATTTAATCCTATATGTCCGAGCCGTAATCTTGTCATTACTTCTTGTTCCTTTTGATTTCCTCCAATTTTTTCCTATTTTTCCTACTTTTTTTTGCATATGAAATAAATGATGACCTTTAGTTCTCCTCTTCCACAGTTGTTGCCATTCAGATTTATTTTTGCTTCCATAATTGTAGCTTGTTTTAAAGACAGCAATCTGTCATTGCATGGCAGATCATTATTTGAGCTTATGTGATTCTTAATATAATTTCATAAGTTTCACATATCAGCTCCATACGACTTTCCATTTTTTTCTATTTAAAATGGACATTAATGATGACAATCTGAACATATAAGAAGAACTCTTTCAATCTTATTTTGTTCTACCCACTGTAAGGCCATCAGTATTGCTAACATTTCCACTATATACAGAGCTAAATGGTCAGTTCTTCTTTGCTTCATAAATACATCTAATTCAGGAATAGCATAAGCAAATCCTGTTTTACCCGAAACTAAATCTTTTGAACCATCTGTATATATAACTGAAAATGAAAATTTACAAAATCTACCCAGTTATTATCTTTATTAATCTATATTTCTTTATGGAGGGTGTGACGGACCAAGTTAAAAACAGGAGGAGTCACAGGACATATTAGAAAAATAGGGTTTTTTATTTTAACCCAAAGATTATAAATAACAAAAGATAAACTGAGCTCATAAAAGAGGTAATAGAAACAAAACTGAACTCAGGCAAAAAATGTAAACAAACTGGCTGCACAAACAAACATAACTGACCTAACAAAGAAATGACACACAGGGGTTTATATACTGGCTGATCAGACCAATTAAGACACAATAGGGGTAACTAAACAGAATACAATTACAAATAACACAAAACTAGCTAAACTAAAGACCCAAAACTGAAAATCAAAAATATTAAACTTTAAATACTAATATTTACTTAACCACAAAACTTATCTAAACAAAGAAACTACAATTTCCCCCTGCCAGCAGGAACTAGTGGTGCAGTCCAATCAGCATTTAAGCCTGCTGAGCTCTGGCCCCCATCCTTTTGTTTGGCAAACTCCAAGGCAGGTAAGTACCGGCGGGAAAACCAACAGAATTCATCTAAAGCAAACAAAATTAACTTGAAGTTGATATAAATACATATGCTAACTAAATTTTTTTTAACTAAATGGGTGCGCTAACAAATAGAACAAATGCATTCAAATCAACTAATAAATGTTTTTATTGAAACTAAAGTGTTGTTGTGTTTATATGAAAAAATAAACTGTGCATAAAAAAAGAGTTACCGACATCAGAGTGTGGCCATGGATTTAGCCATCACAGAGGGTTAGGGAAAAAGAAAGTTGATTTATGCATTGCATGTTTATGTCTGTTAAGGTTGAGATAGAACTGAACATGAAAACGGCCTTTAGACCATTCAGACAACCACCACAACAGAGACACAATTAAAACTGTACGTATTACTGACGTATTACCCCGCGATAATAACTCAGAAATAGCCCAAATTAGGATGTATTTGTATTCCTTTCCTACGTATGGAAAGTTTCTGTTTATATCATAGGTTTTTGGTGCCTTTCTATCCTAAAGAAAATATATAAAACTTCAGATATTTCACAAAAAGATATTAACATTCATGGAAAAACCTCGCATAACCTTATATTGAAGCAGAAAGTTTTAATACGTTTAATACGAAAGTTTTTACGGCTTTCTTACTCTAAGCCGTAAGAAAGGCTTACAGTATTCAATTATGCCACTAATGCCACTGATTAGTTAACTAATTATGAACTAATCAGTACAGTATTGAGGGAATGCAAAAGTATTGCGAGGAAACGCAAAAGAATTTTTTTTCCCATTTTCTCTCGAGGGCTCCGTAGTATTGAGGAGAAAAAGAAGATTTGTCGTTTTTAAAAAAAAATAGTGGGATCGTTATGAGAACTTGAGGTATAGCTATTAGGATCCAATAGATGGCAGTAGTGCAACAATAATAGATGCCAGCTCCCGTTAAAATCTATAGAAGAAGAAGTACAAGTACTCCAATGTGGAAGGTGGCGGTACAGCACCTGAAGTTGTTTGCCAACCGACTTAAGAATAGAAGAAGAAGAAGAACAAGAAGGAAAAAGCAAAAGTAGCAATTCTGATGGATAATATTGTATCGTCAGATTCATCTTAAAACATCTGTAGATCAGGAACCTCGCCTGGATCAGTGCACACGTGAGTCTGCTTCAGGTGGATTCAGCACTGTACTAAGAAAAGCAGCGGGAAAAGTTTCACATTGTTACCGATTAACAGGTTTTGACATCCGATAGCGTCGGCTACTGGCAGTTACCGTCACGGCTACTGTAGATTTAAACTCTTCACCTTAAATTCAAAAAGGCCTTCCCAAATTTTTCTACCCACGATCACGTGTCTGGTGCGTTTTCACTGTTTAGTGAAAACATTAGAGAGCGCTCCACTGCATGTTTGTGCACGTAAACTTCGCCTTGACTGCTGCCGCGTTTTTAATTGATACGTCAATATAGCTGCCATCTTGTAACGGGCTGGTGATCTTGCTTCCTAATACATGGGGTGAGTTGCTACAAACGTCAGGCATATGAATCTTAAAATAGGAAATAACACGACAGATTTCAAGGGATGTACAGTGGTGTTCGTAGCAATGTTTCACCAAGAAGGTCCTGGGTTCGATTCCCGGCCCGGGGAGTTGCATGGAGTTTGCATGTTCTCCGGCGTCCCTCCACAGTCCAAAAACATGACTGTTAGGTTGATTGTTTTTTCCAAATTCTCCTTAGGTGTGAGAGTGTGTGTGAATGGTTGTTTGTCCCGTCTGTTTCTGTGTTGCCCTGCGATGTACTAAGAAAATGGATGGATGGATGGATGGATGGACGACAGATTTTATATTGAATAAAAATTGTTCCCAGTTATCCCTAGTTTTTTGGGGATTCATGTAAGTTTATTACTCTGTGGTATGGTTTTATTCCTATTTTACAGAAATGATTAGAATGCACAGTATTCCAGTCAGTATTGTTGGTGTTGTACATTCTGATAAACACATTTTATCATTCATTTGAAGTTTTTATTAAAGTGGGAAAGAAACGTCTGTTAACATCATATCAGGAAAAACTGGCAAGATGAGGTGGACGAATACAAACTGCATGGCATTGTGTTAATAGAAGACAGTTTCTTTCTCAATCTAGACATGATCAATGACTTGTACATAGTTGGCTATTCTATGCAAAACGGCATGAATTTTTCCATGAAGCATTTTACTGTTACTTATTGACCAAAGTTTGACTTGAGGCAAACATTTTATGGAGAAGACTGTTTTGACGGTGAGTTTCCTCAGAAGGCTGTTTCACAAAACCAGGATAATGGTTAAGCTGGGATCTTCTGGATATCTGAGCCTCGACTCAGTTTCACAAAAGAGGTAACATATAAATCACCATGGAGATTTATTCAGTGAAGCTAGCCTGCACCCAGTGTATGATATCCAGGCAATTGCAGTATCACAGACATTGCTATTGCTATGGGGACTGAAAATCAACATATTTTGCAGCATTACTGCAAATTCTATTTATTTTCTACTTTCTTGTAGTAGTTAATCATCTTACTGATTAACTTTGTGACATATTTTAGAATGAGCTTTGTTGTTGACTACATTTTATCATGATGTGGCAGTAAATCTAAACACACTAATTGGTTCACCTTTCCAAAGGTTTGGACTAGATATTCTGCTTCTGTGTTTGCAGACTCTAGCTATGCTGACTTGTGAAATCTGTGGTGAGGAGATATTGTTGGAGGAAGACATGAAGACACATCTCTTTCTTTGCCACCTAGAAAATGATCTGCACTGTCCCCTCCGTACTCTGTCAGGAGTTGATAATGCTGGGCTCTATTTCCACATTAAATCTGCACATTCTGGAGAGCAGCAAATAATCCAAGACCCAACTCGCCACCCATGTGGTTCAGCTTTATCTGACAGGACAAAAGCAAGTAGAAGTGAAGCCAAGGAGTCCCAAACCTGTCAATCCCTAAGAGCTGTTGATCAAGCAGGACGGCTTACATCTAACTTTGCCTCTGCTGTTAACACAGAGCATCAGTATTCATCACCTGGAGACTATGCAAACTCCACTGCAGCCTCAAAAACACAGGTTGCTGAAATCTCAGACCAAAATAATGTGAATGTCCTGAAAGATGAACTTCACCAAACCCAGCCTTTATCAGCAGGTAACTATAATTTTTATGATTATTTTTTAAATTCCACTTTTGTATAAAATTGAATAGTTGCTTTATTTGTATTATAGAGAAGCTATTCTCCTGCCCCATGTGTCCACTGGTCTTCAGTTGCGACTTCCTCCTGCAGGAACATGTTGAGCTGCATCTTTTGGGACAGCACTCAGGTAATTGTTCTACATCTCAGATTTCCCTGTTGCTGCCATGTATTGAAAATAATATTCAGCTTTGCATCTGAGAAGTTCTCTCTGTGGCATCGGCATCAACCAGCTGTCTCTCTCAATGTCCCAAAAACAGTCTATATTTTTTTTTTTTTTACAAACACACACTTTCCCTTTTTCCCAGCCAACCTTAATAGAATCAGAATTGCTGATTCTAATAATGTCAAATTAAAAAAATAGCAGCAAACACAGAACAAACTGGGATGTTAAGAATTGTTGTTGCGCAACACCCCCCCCCCCCCTCCTTTCTCTACTCTCTCACTCTCTGCTTCCTCTTCTGAGAGGGGAGATGTGCTACCAGCTCTCCTTCTAACGGGTTAATTGAGTTTTCTAAATCTGCTGGGATTTACCCTGTCCAGAACTGAAGTAAACTCTGTTTAAGCTGGTTTCGAGAAACGATTCACCTGATTTTTAACGGCCTACATCCAGGTGTCCCACCCTTCTTCCCCCTGTGAATTAGCCAGACTGAGCAGCCTACAGCCAACTAGTTTCACAGAGCACACCTGTTAACGGTCGCTCGTTCTCTATTTTACAACTTGCATTTGTTATTGAACCAGGTAGGTTTTAGTGACTCGGGCGAGTCCCAAGGATGTTGTTTTACGTTTGGGCTACCAGCAACCTATAAAACATTTTCCACTTCTTCCTCTCCAGAATCAAACATCACAGCTATTTTACAACCATCAAAGAACTTTAAGGTGACTCATTAACTGAATGTCCACAACATCTTTTAGATTTTCTTTATGCTAAATATTTTATTAGTAAGGCAGTTTTGCAAGGGTCAGTACAGCTTAATTCAGTAGCAGAAATAATCAAATAAGTAAAATCAATCATCTAGTCTATCTTTCCCTACTGCTGATACTGAGAACTAAAAAAGGGAACCTTTGAGAGAGACGGACGGAATTTGGTGTTTCGAACCCCAGACCTGGCTTGATGATGAAGAAGGTGCTGCTGCAGGAGGAGGAAGATGTTGATCGACGAAGGCAGGGATCTCTGTAGGTCTGATGAGCTTCTTCTCCGCATGGATGGTGAGGTCACACAGGACTTGGTGCTGGCAGGAAAAAAGGCACCAGTTCTTCTTCTTTGTCTTTGCCTTTGTCTTCATCTTTGTCTTTGGGGTCTGAACCCAGCCGATGAGAGAAGTGCGATTCGAAGCCACAGGTTGTGGGCCTGACCGGTTGGTCCCCATGAGCAGGACAGTCTTCGCCTCCGTGGCCCCAGCTCTTCTTCAGCTGCAGAGTTCTTTGTCCATCTCGATCTTGGCTCGAAGCTGCCCGGAGGATCCAACGAACGGTTCCTCTTTTGCACCCACCTTTTATAGGGTTTATCCACCTTTTGGTGCGTTTTCATTGGCTGTCTGCTTAGACAGATGATCTCATATCCATCACTGTCTTACAGACATTATGTCCTGATGTCTGTGCTAATGTCTCAGGGTTGCTCAACCTCCTATGTCCCTTGCCTTTCACCTTTTCTCCAAATAAGGCGTTGATCATCTCTGCTCTCCTGTTAGTTCCCCTTTTTCCCTTCCTTTCACCTTTCACCTACTCTCTACCTCCAACATATCAGTGATGTTTAATTGCAGTTACACCTTTTACACCATTTCAAGTTCAATGTCAAAATCACATTTATATCACATTTATTTTCTTTAGCTTCTCTGATTTAGCATTCATTTATAATTTTATAACCATAACTTATATCACATTTATTTTCTTCAGCTTCTCTGATTTATCATTCATTTATGATTTTATAACCATAACTTATTAATTATACTTATTATAATCCTAATGTGAGTTATTACAGATGTTTTTCTGAAAAGAAACCAAGAATAATACATGATTCTAATTATTTGATGCCAAAGTTACAGTTACTTGTTTTTCTTGTAACTGTTCCCACAAATGTACGTGTAAGTATTATTACAAGTAAACCAATATTAATATAAGTATTTTACTTTGAATCTTATCAAATTACTCAAAATGTTTTAGATTTCATTCTTTAAAACTTTCATGATTTAAAATAAGGAATAGTCTCAGCTATTTTTTATAAATCTGCAGGCTGGAAACTTACTTCCTCTTTTTCCAGGAAACCTGCTTTTCCTGTTTAATGACTCTCTCTGACTGACTATGATTTCTTATGATTAGATAGAGAAAAGTAGAATTAAAGCAAAGTTTGCATGAGACAAAAACAACACACACAACCAGATTTATTTTATTGACACTTAAGTCTACTGTTGGGCCTTGATGTCACTTGAGTGATTCATTTTAAAGATAACTTTATTTATTATTACTGTTAAACTAAAATCTCCAGCATGGGGAAGTGGGATGAGCTCGGATTTTCTTGACAGAATAAATAAGTAAATAAATAAATATCAGGTTTTAGCTTGATTAGATTGATGATGTGTTGCTTCATCAATCATTTCCTTGATGAAGTGACTTTCCACACTTATTGAAATGTTTGCTACTTCAGTTCAGACCGAAGGGTTACCATGGCGGCTTGGACGGATGCAGCAGCTTTCAGCTCTCTTGGCAACCGGAAATGTTGCCCATGTTGATGGGCTGATTTGCTATAAATTTGCTGAAAATTTGACAACTTAATTTAGATACTTAATTAATTAATTCAATCATTTTCTTTATTTATTTAACTACTCACTTGTTGGTTTTCCATGGCGGTGCACACGGATGCAACTGCTCTCACCTCTCTTAACAAACGGACAAGTGGTTTTGCTGGAGGTGCAAAACCACTCCACAATTATTGATGTCGTGTTGATAGGTGAGTGACTTCCACCGGATTTGTTAGGACCACTGGGATCTGCATGGACTATGGTCGGACGCTGAAAGAAGCGCCGGAGTTGTAAACGTTAACAACGTTAATAGAAACAAGGAGGCCAGGGAATTCTGGAGGCCAGGCTGAGTGGAAAAACTCATAGCCCTTCATCTTTATAGACGTAAAAGTGTTTATAGTCGCAGTTTTTCAGTATTTTTTTTTCTGTATACTCTGGAAGCTAAGCAATTAGATTTTGTTGCAAAATTCACTGTCGTTTCTTTGTGCAACGACAATAAAGTAAATGCATTTAGTTACCCACCTCTGGTTAGCATATTTTTTGCAGTACATGGATCAGCATATACAGTCATAACCCAACACAAACAAACACAGCTCTATTGAATGGGATATTTTATTACACAAGTTACTTAGGAGGTGAATTCCTCTGCTAATCCAACATAATTGAATTAAATCATATTTTCAAATGTATTTATCTCATCGGTGCTCTTCTGAAACCAGCCTTTGAGAAAACACTACAGCCGTACGTATAGGTTTTGGTGCATAGATCATCAATTAGTTTTTGTCAACGTGACTCAGACTGGACAGTGGATGGATAATTTCTTCCATTTAAACTATTGAAGGTAATACTTAACCCAGTCAACCATGTACAGAGGTAGAAACTTTACTGTATGATGATGGTTTTTATTTTTCCTCTCTTTTCTCATCAGTTGAGCTAAAACTATAAAACTATTGTATTAACTGGGACATGTTTGATTTGTTTTATTTCTGCCTGTTTTTTTAGGACAGAGGTCATTCCAGTGCCCAATGTGCTCAGCTGTCTACAGCAACAGCTTCTGTCTGCAGGAACATGTAGAACTACACTTTGACCATGAACTGTCCAGGGACCAATCAGGTGAGGAGTGTGTATACTCATTGAGTTCAATTCAAAAATATTTAATTGATCCCAAAAGGAAGTTAAATGTTGTAACTCAGATGAATTCAGATTCTTCACAGAGTTATTGAAGATTGTGATGACAGGAAATGTGAGATGAGTCTCTAAATGGCAGAAATCGGTCCTTTCTTAGTTGAATTAAATGATATCAATTTGTCAGTTATACTGTTAGTTGGTTTATCTGGGAACAATAAGAGCCTGAAACATAATGCCTGGCTTGGAGGTATCTAAAAAAATGAGATGTGGGGAGATTGAATTTGGAAGACAGCTGTGCAAAACAGACACATTTTTGCCCGTTTTGAACCAAATATTAAAAGTGGCATCTACCGTCAAGGAAGGAAAAAAAACATTGGATAGTATTGCATTGGAAAGGCTCATATTTCAAAGAAAAAAGTATTTCCTAAATTGTGAGTAAATTCTGAACTGGAATAGTGATTGTCCAGTTCATGGAAAAAGGTACAGATGCTCCGACTACTGAAGATAGAAAATGAGTCACAAACCTGTTTCTCCATTTCAACCCAAATAGGGCCTCTTTTATCAAAGTAATAATATGTCCTGTCAGGTTCAAACACCTATTGAGACAGATTTAACAAACACAAGAAAGACAAGAGAGTTAGATTCTTTTGTACTCACGAGGAGAACAGCTAGAGATATGTTTTCAGTCACACATCTCTTCCGTTCTGAAAACATATGTGTCCGTTCTCCCTTTTTATTGCTGTTAGGATCCCTGTTACAGAGAGCATCTCAAAGGGGTGGGGAAACACTTCAGTCACTTGATTGCAACGCAAATGCTAGTCACTAACAAAACACATGGTATCTACACACTAGGTTATTCTGTTCCAGACACAGGATAACACAGAGCAAGTTGTACGTCTTCACAGCGATGGTTTTATAGCTATCTAACAGGTCAAGGATGCAGAGGTTTCTGCTGAGCAATAACCATATTGAAAACAGTTTCTCTGCTCTTCCTCAGAGAGGCCTTCTGAGAAAGGAATCAAAGTAATTCAACAACACAGAAACATTCTTTATGCTAAGATGAAACAAATAAAAGCATTTAAGACAAGAACATTATAAAGGCGCATGAACCAACAAATATTTGATAATAATATACAATTTACCTAACAGTCCAGAATGACAGACATCACAAATTAGTTGCCCGATGATAGTGCCTATAATTTGGAAGGGCCACTCCACCATCTTGTTTTGATTTCTGAAGATGGTCTTTTCACAAGCGTGGCTTCTTTCCATTCCAAACGTGTTAATATAATAGAATCAAGTTTTTTAAAATAGGCATTTGAAAGAAACACGGGGAGGAAATGGAACAAGTGTGAAACTTTGGAACACTGCATGTGTGAAACATGAGTGGTAAACAGAAAAAAATTAAAATAAAAAAAAAGTGTGTAACTCAGGTTACTTGTAAATGTGTGGTCAAATGCCTACGCAAATATTAAGAAATTCCAAACACAAAATAAAAGTACACGGACACAATTACAATTTCTACAAACATAAAATTTCTACACACACAGATTTGGATTTTTTTAACTAAATATGATAATTACAAATTCAAACCTCCTATGCCTACAAATATTAAATAAGTATGCACAAGTCACCTGATACACACAGAGAAAACTGTGGATTTTTGAGACTAATTTTATGCTTCCAGAGAGCCTCATATTCGTGCATAAGTGGTGTGTTTGAATGCTGGTGGAAAGCTGGGTCATCTGATTTTTGTTCGGAGTCTATTATCCTCTGAACGTACTTGTGCCAAAGTGGCAAAGGCGTTATTTCGTTGAAATCTGGAATACCTCAGCACTTCTTTTCAATACTCCAAAATGATTTATAGACATACAGATTTTTCTATATAGAAAAATCCCATTTCTAAGTCCAGTTGTTTGGCCACACTGTTCTTTTTATTTTTGACAACAAAAGATATTCCCTGGACCTGTAGGTATGCCTCAAGCACCTCCCATACAGTTGAAATAGAAACTTCAGAGGCCACACTGACATCCAGGAACAGGTAGATTTGGTATGACAAAAATTTTATTAAGTTTTCATCAGATAGTAAAAGAATTAAACTTCCAGTGCCTCCTGGGAGCCATCGCTTCAGGTATGTGAGGTTTAAGCACCAGTCAGATATTACTATGGTACGATATTCACATGATTGGGCATCTGCAATAAGTTTATTGTCTATTAAAAAAAATAATCAATTCTACTGTTACTTTGGTGAGCATAAGAAAAAAAGGAATATTGTCTATAGTTTGGGTGTAAAACAGCCAAATACCTGAATACCATATTCTGCAAGAAAAGACTGTAAATAGGACACTGATTTAGAAGTGGTATAACCTAGTCTCACTGACAATCGAACCAGTCCAAGGTCAGATTGGAATCCCCACCCATAATGAGCTGATGCGAGTTTAAACAAGGAATTGGAGGTCGTCAAAAAAAGAATTGAGAAGAATTGGGGTTGTCAAAATTTAGAGCATTTACATTAGCTAATTTGACATTGTTGTTATATAGTTTACCTTTTACTATAAATAAAAAAACACCCATTGGAATCTAATACTGAAGAAGACGGTGTAAAGGGTCCATTTTTGCCCTGAAAGGCCGAGTGGAAAAGCTGCCTCACCCACCCACATTTGAAGCGCAGATATTCTGGGTTTTTAAGATGAGTTTCCAAACTTTTAAGATGTGAGAGCTTTCCTCCTTTTTACAGGATGGTTCAGATTTTTAACATTCCAAGTAGGCCTGTCACGATAGCAAATTTCCTGAACGATTAATTGTCTCAAAAATTATTGCGATAAACGATAATATTGTTTGAAGACTTTTTTACACTGATTTAATGGAAATGATGTAATAATGTATGCGATTTCCTGCCAAAGATAGATACACTTTATTTTCAAAAGAATATTTATCACTTGAACTGATAAATAAAATAAACAAAACAACCAAAAACAAAAATAAAATGGATTCTCAGTCTCCATTAACAAAAAACTCACTTGAAAAAAAACTAAACACCATAAAGCCAGAGTGGAAATAAATACTGCATTCAATGAAAACAGTGCAGATTATGAAGTCTGTGTATTATATTGCCCTTCAGTAATAATTAAATTTAAATAGAGAAAATGGGCACATCGACTACCTGATGCAATAGTTCACACTACAAGGTTTTTTGCTCCTATTTTTCCCCTTACAACAATCTTAGAATGTTGGTCTTTCTAAGATTGTGTGGTGTGTTACGGTAGATCTTCGTTGCCGCTACGATCCAAATTAGGGGTTTTCCCCACTGGGCGCTTTAACGCAGCCTGTTGAATGTGACAGGTAGCCAATCAGAAAGCAAGGATTCTCCTAGTGTTTTCTGAGGGGAAATTACAGATGGGAATCCCAAACAGCTGACACGGACTTCGGAGATAATATGTGGAAACAGCATTAATGTTTATTCAACATGCAAAGAATATAGAAATGACAAGGGGAGGAGTTGGAGTGAAATTACTATCGCAGTTGATAAACCCGGTAACTTTTCAGCTGTTCTTCGTTAACGTGACGTAAATACTGTAGGTTCTAATGATTTTCATTCAGTCAGGACTGACACTAGCAACATGCATTGCAGGTAGATTGATTAGTGCCTGGTTTTAAAATGTGTTAACTGGACTTGTAACCATTATTTTGTGGCCATTGTTGGACACCACACGGCAGGAACGGACCGGTGGAACCGTTATACCTAGGATTTCTGTCGGCTAATGTGTGGTCTGTCAGGTTTTGAAAATGGGCCGACAGCTTTAAGATCGTGTAGTGTGCGCTGGGCTTTACTCTAAGGAAATGAGGAAGGGGGGAGTCTATGGAGAGCACCGGAGTTGAGCCTTTTTTCATTCATTGTCATTAACAGAAAGAGAAAAGGGCCGGATGAGACGATAATGCCGATAATTAAAATGACGTCGATAGTTTTAATTTATCGTGCGATTAATTGATTTATCGTTTATCGCTACAGGCCTAATTCCAAGTAACAAAACCAAAATTAGTTGTCATATTCACTTCATCAACACAATTGGGGACCAATACAGTCAACTATTAAACATAAGACAAAATACAAAACCCTGGACAACCATGTCAAGAACTACAGCCTCTGCACATGGTGCTTTACCAGCTTTACCAACTGAGAACTCCCAGCAACCCATATTGTGGTGATGACATGCTGAAGGTGGAATGTCGGAAAGAGCAGGAGCTGTGTAAAGTCATATTTCTTTTAAGTTATGTTTTATATACCATATACAGCATTTTTATAACAACTGAAGGTAACATAGTTACTTGCTTGCTCTATAAAATGGCACTATGATCCACCTTTTAAAACATAAACCACACCAACACGCCTTTCTAGAAACTGAAAGTGAGTTAGTGCTGTACATTCTGGGATTCAGTTTTTAAAGCAGTTTCTTTGTTCTCTGTTTGTAATTCTGTCCTTCATGGCTTTAGTCATCAATAACAAATGATGACTGAAGGGATTCAGTTCTGCTGTCAGTGCTGGATTACACCTTTGGATGTGCAGAACATTGTGGGTTAGCACATTTCAGCACAGAGGCCTCTCAAGAATGTGCTCACATAGATTTACTCCTCACTCAGCTGACAGGTGACTGTGCTGTCTAATTAGCAACACAGTCTCTGAGATTATGCACCACATGATTTATTTAGGTCCAATTCATACTGGTGTCTTGGTACCAGGTACTTCACTGAGAAAATTTAGAAAAGGATGGACTTCTTTATATGAGAGGGACACAGGAAACATCCTGAAAGGACACTGGCATTGTAAGGCTGCTGAAATGACAGTAATAACTATCTGGATTTACTGTATTAGCAATCCAGCATATTTTTAAGATGTATGTGTAAAAACAAAAGTTAAATGTGTTGCTGCAGGAAGTCCTCACTCCGATCTAATGCTGGCAAAAGAGCTTCAACACAAAGAGGAGCTAAAGAGAAAGCAGGAGCAGGCCCAGCTGGAGAGACAGGAGTTCAAGAAGCTGCAGGTTGGATTCCCCATGCATGTTCTATCTTGACTGATAGGTCTGAATATGTCAAACTAATATATTAAAAACATGATCCAACTCAGTTACACACCCTTTGGATTATGAGTCCTATGCCTATTTCTAAAAACTGCACAGTGTTTTCTGTTATATTCTTGTACACTATATTATTAGGCCCGAGCAGCAAAGCGCTGCGAAGGCCTATTGTATCTGCCCCCCTCTTTGGGCGCCTTTTTGGGGGCTTTATCATATTCAAAAACTCACCAAACTTGGCGGAAGCATATAGGCGGTTTAAAAATTTCGTATTTTAAGGTCGTCGCAAAAATCGCAAAAAAAATGGCTCAACGGCGCCACCTAGCAATTTTCAGAAGACACAATGGTATGAACGTACTTCATCGTAGAGACGTGAAATTTGGTACACTTGTAGAGCTCCCCAAAACACTCAGAACTTACATTTAATGTTATAAGGCAACTATCACAGGAAGCCGGCCATTTTGGATTGAAGGTCCAATTTTGTCCCAGATTTTGACGTTTACAGCCTTCGTATTTGATCGAACTCCTCCTAGGGATTTCGATTGATCGGCTTCAAACTCGGTCAGTCTGATCATAAGGCATGTCCGATTCAAAGTTATCAAAACGGTGTGTGTTTGAGCATGCTGAAGGGGGTTTACCAGGGATCAAAGTTCACCTACTCGCCATGAAACACGAAACTGTTATATATCCTACACAGAAACACACAGACCCACTAATCTTTCAGTTATTGATCATCATCGGGTGTCCTACAATACCCAATGGTCAAATGATGACAGCACTTAGGCCACGACCCCTGAGAACAGGAAGTGTCATGTTTTACTGTGAACGGTCGGTATCTTACCCCTTTGACCTAATCAACATGAAACTGTGTCCGGACACAGAAGACATGTTGGTGTGTTGTGGATTCCAGCCCTGACCAGCTGCGATGAAGCAGGTGGCGTTACAGGTCACTTCGGCGTGGCGAAGTGACCTGTAACGCCGTTGGTATACGTTTGCCTCTAGATTCCACATATTTTGACCAAGCTGCACCAAACTTGGCATGACTGATCCTGGTGTGATGCCTGACAATCCTATATTGTCATATTATGACATGATCTAAGCCCCGCCCCCTCAGAACAGGAAGTGCTGTTTTTTTCCTTGGAAAGTTTCATCTATGGCTCTCTTGACCTACTCAAGGTGATTCTGTGTTGGATGACAGATAGGAAGTTGGCCTCACTTGCTTTAAAGTGCCAAGAGTTTTCAATGGCGGCAACGCTGTTGGTATACGTTTGCCTCTAGATCCCACATTTTTTGACCAAGCTGCACCAAAATTGGCCTGAGTGTTCCTGGTGGGATGCCTGACAATCCTATATTGTCATATTATGACATGATCTAAGCCCCGCCCCCTCAGAACAGGAAGTGCTGTTTTTTTCCTTGGAAAGTTTCATCTATGGCTCTCTTGACCTACTCAAGGTAATTCTGTGTTGGATGACAGATAGTAAGTTGGTCTCATTTGCTTTAAAGTGCCAAGACTTTTCAATGGCGGTGTGGCGAAGTGAAATGTAACGCCGTTGCCATACGTTTGCTTTTAGATTCCACATGTTTTGACCAACCTGCACCAAACTTTGCATGACTGATACTGGTGGGATGCCTGACAATCCTATATTGTCATATTATGACATCATATAAGCCCCGCCCCCTCAGAACAGGAAGTGCTGTTTTTTTCTTTGGAAATCAATCAATCAATCAATCAAATTTTATTTGTATAGCACATTTCAGCAGCAAGACATTTCAAAGTGCTTTACATCATTACAAACACAGAATCACAAAGCAATATAGAATCAATCATTAAGTCAAGTTACATCAATAAATTTGTAATTGATTACATTTCAAATACAATTCTAAACAGGTGGGTTTTCAGTTGAGATTTAAAGGAAGTCAGTGTTTCAGCTGTTTTGCAGTTTTCTGGAAGTTTGTTACAAATTTGTGGTGCATAGATGCTGAAAGCTGCTTCTCCTCGTTTGGTTCTGGTTCTGGGGATGCAGAGCAGACCAGAACCGGAAGACCTGAGAGGTCTGGAAGGTTGATACAATAAAAGCAGATCTTTAATGTATTGTGGTGCTAAGCCATTCAGTGATTTATAAACTAACAACAGTATTTTAAAGTCTATTCTTTGAGCTACAGGGAGCCAGTGGAGGGACTTTAAAGCTGGTGTTATGTGCTCTATCTTCCTGGTTTTAGTGAGAACGCCAGCAGCAGCATTCTGGATCAGCTGCAGCTGTTTGATTGATTTGTTAGACAGACCTGTGAAGACGCTGTTGCAATAATCAATACGACTGAAGATGAACGCATGGATGAGTTTCTCTAGATCTGGCTGAGACATTAGTCCTTTAATCCTGGAAATGTTCTTCAGGTGATAGAAGGCCGACTTTGTAACTGTCTTTATGTGGCTCTGGAGGTTCAGGTCAGAGTCCATCACTACTCCCAGGTTTCGGGCCTGATCGCTGGTTTTCAGTTGTAATAACTGAAGCTGTGCATTGACTCTAGATCGTTCCTCTTTAGGTCCAAAAATAATAACTTCAGTTTTGTTTCTGTTCAGCTGGAGAAAGTTTTGGCACATCCACACATTTATCCAAAGTTCCATCTATGGCTCTCTTGACCTAATCAAGATGATTCTGATGATGAGCTCCGTCAATGCTTGCTGCTGGCTGAACCGTGTGGGCGTGGCCAAATGGCGAATATCAGTCCCTCGCCATATTCATACGTTTGGCTCTAAATCATAGATCATCCGATTGGCATCAAACTGGATATGTATGACCTTTGTTCACCTCTAAAGAGCCCAGCGGCTTTGAAATGTAATTTGACTCTACTGCGCCCCCTAAGTTAATACATCGGCTGTATCTCCTCGATGCATCGACCGATCTGCACCAGATTTTCTGACAGTCATCAGTGAGCGCTGCCGAACGCATTCATGTGTATCGCCTCGTGGACGGGCGGGAAAAATGTGTGACAGCTTCTGCGGTGGCTCGCGGGCGGTGGTGCTGGAAACTGCGCCAGAGCTTCTGCAGTGGTTGGAACCCCCGCGGTGGCCAATAGGCCGGAGCGGCGCTTGGCTGTGAGGGCTGCACGAGGCTGCTCGCAGCTTTAATTATTGCTATTATTGTTCATCTTTTTTGTGTATAAATTTTTAACTCTAAAATTTTTTTGTTAACCTTTAAATGTGTTGCTGCTGTTGCACCTGAATTTCTTTGTAGCACAATAAAGACTGTTTCTATTCTATCTAATAGAAGGTAATATTCTGTAGTTAGACTGACGTTGATGTTTTCTAAATTACAACATGTATAAATTATATTAATTGTTTTAGCTTTGGACAAATGTAAGAAGCAGCTGATGGGTACCAGCGGATGAAGCGGGATGTGGCTTGGGTGGTTGCTGAGGCAAAAACTCGGGCATGGGAGGAGTTTGTAGAGGCCATGGAGAAAGACTTCGATACGACTTCGAGGCGATTCTGGTCCACCATCCAGCGTCTCAGGAGGGGGAAGCAGTGCAGCACTAACACTGTTCATAGTGGGGATGGTGTGCTGCTGACCTCAACTCAGGACATTGTGGGCCGGTGGGCAGAATACTTCGAAGACCTCCTCAATCCCACCAACTTGTCTTCCATTGAGGAAGCTGAGCCTGGGGACTCTGGGTTGGGCTCTCCAATCTCTGGGGAAGAGGTCGCCGAGGTGGTTAAAAATTCCTCAGTGGCAGGGCCCTGGGGGTGGATGGGATTCGCCCGGAGTTCCTTAAAGCTCTGGATGTTGCAGGGTTGTGTTGGCTGACGCGACTCTGCAATATTGTTTGGACATCGGGGGCAGTTCCCCTGGATTGGCAGACTGGGGTGGTGATTCGCCTGTTCAAAAAGGGGGACCGGAGGGTGTGCTCCAATTACAGGGGGGTCACACTCTTAAGCCTCCCTGGCAAGGTCTATTCAGGGGTCCTGGAGAAGAGGGTCCGTTGGATAGTCGAACCTCGGATTCAGGAAGAGCAGTGTGGTTTTTGTCCTGGTCGTGGAACTCTGGACCAGCTCTACACCCTCAGCAGAGTCCTGGAGGGTGCATGGGAGTTTGCCCAACCAGTCTACATGTGTTTTGTGGACTTGGAAAAGAAGCCTCAAATTTGCCTCCAAATTTGAGGCTTCATCAGGTTGTGATCTGCAGCTTTCACTGGACCGGTTCGCAGCCGAATGTGAAGCGGCCGGGATGAGAATCAGTGCCTCCAAATTTGAGGCCATGGTCTTGAGCCGGAACAGGGTAGGGTGGCTTTCCCCTGTTGGGGTGGGGAGTGTCCTGTCGCAAGTGGAGGAGTTCCAGTATCTCGGGATCTTGTTCTAGAATGAGGGAAAAAGGGAGCGGGAGATCGACAGGTGGATTGGCGCAGCGTCTGCAGTGAAGCGGCGCTGTACCGGTCCGTCGTGGTGAAGAGAGAGCTGAGTCAAAAAGCGAAGCTCTCGATTTACCGGTCAATCTACGTTCCCAATCTCATCTATGATCATGAGCTTTGGTTCATGACCGAAAGAATGAGATCGCAGATACAAGCGGCCAAAATGGCTTTTCTCCGTAGGGTGCCTGGGCTCTCCCTTAGAGATAGGGTGAGAAGCTCAGTCATCCGGGAGGGACTCAGAGTAGAGCTGCTGCTCCTTCACATCAAGAGGAGCCAGTTGAGGTGGCTCAGGCATCTGGTCAGGATGCCTCCTGGACGCCTCCCTGGTGAGGTGTTCCGGGCACCTCATTGTGTGGGCCTCCTCAGATGTCCCACCAGGAGGAGGCCCCGGGGAAGACCCAGGAAACGCTGGAGGGACTATGTCTCTCGGCTGGCCTGGGAATACCTCGGGATTCCCCCGGAAGAGCTGGAACAAGTGGCCCTGGGAGAGGGAAGTCTGGGCCTCCCTTCTGAAGCTGCTACCCCCGCGACCCGACCCCAGATAAGTGGAAGAAGATGGATGGATGGATGTTTTAGCTTTAGACAAATGTATGTCTAAAGCTATAACAGGCATTCAGTCGTTATCATTTTTAAGTGTTCTACCTGATGTCACGCAGGTTTCATGTGAACATCCACTACCTAATGCTTTCCCAGACAGCAAACTGTGAGTGAATTAATGTTGAAATATGGTTATGTAGAAATATTGAATCCATACCATACTATACCAACTTTATTTATAAAGCACTTTAAAACAACCACAGCTGATACAAAGTGCTGTACATCAAAACACAACATAACAATAAAAAGCATAAAATAAAAACTTACAGTTTAAAAACAAAAACATACAATTTAAAACTAGATCCCGCTAGAGTTGAAAGCCAAATAAAATAGATGGGTTTTAAGACGAGCTTTAAAAGTGGACAGTGAAGGGGCCTCCCTGACCTGCAAAGGCAAGTTGTTCCATAATTTGGGGCCCATGACAGAGAAAGCCCTGTCCCCTCTGAGCTTCCTTCTTGATCTCGGTACCTCCAAAAGCAGCTGATCTGCGGACCTAAGAGACCGATAAGGTATGTATGGGTGAAGAAGCTCAGAGAGGTAAGCCGGGGCAAGATTATGTAGTGATTTAAAAACAAACATAAGAATTTTAAAATGAATCCTAAAATATACCGGCAGCCAGTGAAGTGAGGCCAGGACAGGGGTCACGTGTTCCCTCTTTCGAGTTCCTGTCAGCAGTCATGCAGCAGCATTCTGTACTAGCTGCAGACGTGAGAGCAGCGACTGACTAACTCCCAGATAAAGTGCGTTACAGTAATCCAATCAAGTTGAAATAAAAGCACGGATCACTGTTTCAAAATGCTGCCTGGAAAGAAAAGATTTCACTGACGCCAATCGCCTTAAATGATAAAAGCTGAACTTAACCACGGCTCTGATTTGGCTATCCAATTTAAAATCACTGTCCACCTTAAAACCAAGATCTGTAATAACAGGTTTAAAATAGACCTCCAAGGGTCCCAGGTCAACAGAGGAGGACTCACAGGAGCCACTGGGTCCAAACACCATCACCTCTGTTTTGTTTTCATTAAAATTTAAAAGGTTCAAGGCCAACCAAGCTTTAATATCACCTAGACATGCCAGGAGATGTTTGATAGAATGTACATCCTTTTGCTTCAGGGGCAAATAAATCTGACAATCATCAGCGTAACAATGAAACGAAATCCCATGTTTTCTGAGGACAGAACCCAGAGGCAGTAAATAAAGAGAGAAAAGCAGTGGGCCCAGAATGGAGCCCTGTGGGACGCCATAAGGCATTGAAGCAGCAGATGATTCAGAGTCACCAATCTTGACCGAGATTGTTCTTTCCTCCAGGTAAGACCTGAACCATTTAAGAACAGTGCCACCAATACCTACAACATGGTGTAATCGCGATATTAAAATGTCGTGGTCTACTGTATCAAAAGCAGCAGTTAGGTCAAGTAAAATCAGAACAACATGGTTACCAGAATCACATGCAAGAAGGATGTCATTAAAAACTCTTATTAAAGCAGATTCTGTGCTATGAAGAGTTTTAAAACCTGACTGGAAAACCTCCAGAATGCCATTGTAATCTAAAAACTGTTTCAGCTGACAGTACACAAGTTTTTCTAAAACCTTAGAAAGAAAAGGCAGCTTCGAAATAGGCCGATAATTAGCCAGAACAGTTTGATCAAGGCCAGGTTTTTTAAGCAGTGGTTGCACTACTGCATGTTTAAAACTAGCAGGGACCACACCTGATGACAGACTGCTATTTATAATTGCAAGAACAGGCTGCCCTATGCTAGGTAAGATATCTTTAAAAAATCGTGGAGGGACAGGATCACGAGGGGAACCTGATGGCTTAATATGGCCAACCGCGTCCTCTAAAAGTGAGACAGTCACAGGCACAAACTGATCGAAAGCAGCCGAGCGAGGGACCAAAACAGAGGGGTCAGAGTCAGGAGCTGTGATAAGAGCCCTGGTACTACCAACCTTTTCAATAAAAAAATGCAGAAAATCATCACACACATCAGGAGACGCTTCCAAACAGGCATTCTGTGGAATATTAAGCAGAGAGTCAATGGTGTTAAATAAAACACGTTGGGTATGGCAGTTTGAGAGAATAATATTTGCCAAATATTCCCTTTTTGCCTCTTTAACCGTGCTCTGGTAGAGACGCCAACAGTCTTTTAAAATCTGAAAAGTAATCTGCAATTTATCCTTTTTCCACCTGCGTTCAACACGACGACATTCCTTCCTTGCAGCACGAGTTCTGTCATTAAACCAAGGCTCAGGTTTAATCCTTGGCTGCCTGGTTTTTAATGGAGCAACCGAGTCCAGAATGGTTTGGGAGGAAGAATAGAACCAGGACCAGAGCTCTTCTGTATCAGAGTGGAGAAAGTCAGATGATCCACAGAGCTGAAGAAAAGCAGTAGAGAACTGAGTGGCAGTGGAAGGGTTAATAATCCGACAGCGTCGAGCAGCAGCGCGAGTTTTAACTGCAATAGGTGTCAAACTGACATTGAATAAAACAGGCAGGTGATCCGAGAACACGGAGTCACAGATTTCCAGGTTAGTCACAGGCAGACCATAGGAAATGACCAGGTCCAGTGCGTGTCCGTGCTCATGTGTTGGGCTGGATACAGCCTGCACCAAATTAAAGAAGTCCAGAAGGCTTAAAAAGTCCTTTACCAGAGGTTTATCAGGACAACACACGTGTATATTGAAGTCTCCAACAATAAGAACATGTTCATAGTTAGTTATAATCCCAGATAAAAAGTCAGAGAAATCGCTTATAAAATCCTTATTATATTTGGGGGGCCGGTAGACGACAGCACAGAAAACTGGGTTTACGTGTCTCATCTCAAATGCCATAAACTCAAAGCTGGGGAAAGACGTCTGTAGAAAACACTGCTTACATCTGTAGTCCTGCTTGTAAACAGTCGCTGTGCCTCCCCCTCTTCCCGAAGCCCGTGGTGAATTAAAATAAGAACAGTCCGCTGGTAAAAGCTCAGATAGAGCACTGGACTCACCAACACTCAACCACGTCTCAGTCACGCACAGGAAATCCAGGTCTTGGTGACTAAAAAAGTCCCGAAGAATAAAAGTTTTATTCCCAAGCGACCTGGCGTTTACCAGACCAATCCTGACAGGAACTGGATCATGGGCTTCGACAAGTCAGGAAAACCGACACAGCGGTCTCAGGTTTTGGAGACACTGTCGGCGCATGTTGAGCCGGGAAAGGCAAGGGCGGCGGTGCAGAGGGGCCTCAACGCCAACCACGGGCACCAAGCAGACAACAACGGGATCCAAGAAACGCCGAGGCACCCGAGAGCCTAAAAATGATCCATACAATGATCGGGTAAAAGGAGAGCAGTGCGTCAGATAAAATTTCAGCTTCACCAGCCGGCCGCTTCGTCTACCACGACGATGTCTCCTCCGTGGAAGCAGCGCAGGAACCCGGAACAGGTGACTCGGAATCTCCGACAAAAGCGGGGGCAGGGATTGTTGGCCAGCAACATCAAATAACATCATATCCTGGACCAAAGGTTGGAGGTCTAGTAGTGTGTTGCGATCATACACCAGCAGAGACTCAGTTTCGTAGATGACACAGGTCAGAAACAGTACCAACATGATCAAACGAGAGAATGACAGACACGCAGCCACACACACCGGCGCCATCTTACCATGTTGAAGCCTGACATTGAAACCATATTGAAAGTAGTCGGTGACTTGCATGTTGAATCAACATTAAGGTTTCAACCATAACTGACACTATATCAATATTGATTCAACCATAATCTACATCTGTGTTGGTTGTATATTGGTTCACGTATATTTTTTGGTCTGATGGGTCTACATCATAACATACCATTAAAAGTTTCTTCACTGGTGTTAAACACACAATTTTGTTGGCAGATGATGGGTATCATGATGTTCAAAGTTATCTTACATTACCTTATTTCCAAAAATGTATGTATGCAAACTTAAAAATGACATGTTAATGTAATATGGCATTAATATTCCATATTATTTAAGAAAAGAGGCGTAGATCTGTAAACATATTTGACTCCTTTGTAACTGTCAGAACAACAGGAAGAACAGCGTCCATGAGGATAAACCTTGTACTGTATGAACCAGACAAACAGTATGTGTTGGGGTAACCCAAGTTTGACTCTGGTTGGTGCCACTTTGGTTCCTTGATGCCTCCCTCCCACTCTGGTACATAACGAAGCCACTTCTTTACAGTTATGCTGCAGTCTTTGTCAGTCTGCGTTGGGTCAAACTGCTGAGCAGCAGCTGAAAAACACAAAAATAAGAGTGAGGAAGGCGCCGGTTAGAAAGATGATAAACATTTGAAACACATTGAAATATTAAATAGTGTACTGGTTATAGGTCTGAGAACATACACACAAACTATACGGTCCATTTATACACTCAGTTACATTAATAAGGACATGCCAAGGAATATTCATGAATATTTAACTTAATGTTAGTCGACATATAATCACATTTACCTATGAAGCTGCAGCATAGGCACAAAACAATGCAGTTATTTTTCAATAAACACAGTTAAGATCAAAGTAAGATCACCAAACATTCTGCAAAAAGTTCTCAAAATAGAATTCAATTCAGAATCAGGTTGCAGACAATCCAGCAGCAAAAGGGGCTGTGTGGTTTAAAATGTGATAAACCCCACGTTTTAATAAAAATCTCCCACCTGGAGCTCCAAGAGGAAGATGGGAGGGGATTGGTCTGACAAACAGAATACATAGATTCAACATTGACCAGTTGTTGTCATTTCAATCATTAGAAATTGCCCATAAAACATTGATTCTATGACATCTTTCCTACATTAGTTAATTGGCTAGAATTGGATGATCGTTTGATGGTTGATCCCACCGTCAGTCGTCGACTTTAACCATGAATTCAACCTTTTTTTACCATAATTCATTGAATTCACTTGCTATTTGGGATGTTAATTAATTTTTTTTATTAGTTTAAAATATCTAACGTAGCAAAGAAGAACTTTAAAAGATTAATGTTTCTGATTTTAAGCACTATTTTCTTGATGTTCAGAGGCAGTTTGGTTTGGATGGCAGAGGAGGTTACCGCCGCCAGATGGAGAGGAGCATGGAGAGAGCTGTGGCCAGCGGCCATCTGGCGCCAGTCGATTTTCATCTGAAGAAAGCTGATATGATGGAGTCTCTGGCCTCAGGGGTCGATGATGGCTCAAGCAGAACCCAGGGTATGTTTCTTTTAGACGTCCATCCATCCATTTTCTGTACACCCTTGTCTCTTACAGGGGTCAGGAGATGCTGCTGCCTCTCCAGCTAACTTTCCGGGCGAGAGGCAAGGTCACCTGGACAAGTCGCCAGTCTGTCGCAGGACAACACAGAGACAGACAGGACAAACAACCATGCACACACACACACTCACACCTAGGGAGAATTTAGAGAGACCAATTAACCTGACAGTCATGTGTTTGGACTGTGGGAGGAAGTCGGAGAACCCGGAGAGAAGTCACCATGCACAGGGAGAACATTCAAACTCTGTGCAGAAAGAACAACAACTCTACCAACTGCACCACTGTGCAGCATCTAAAAAACACTGAAAAACCGTAGAATTTTTGTTATAATTATTCATATATACACATATATTAGGCCATATATATCAGTGCCATGTTTGGACTTGAACCCAAATTGATTGTTTTTAGACATAACTATCTTTGCAAATTTTGGCAAAAGAATTAGTTCAAAGACTTTAGACAGTGTACTAGCTAGGGCTATAGGTCTATAGTTATCAGAGCTGCCAATTTTACCAGCTTTGTTTTTAATCACAGGAAGTAGAAGAACATTCATCAAGGTTTCAGGAATAAAACCATGCATAATAAAACCAGTGAAACACAAGGCAAGAAGAGGGACGACCCTTGAACTGGCAAATTTGAGATGTTCAGCTGAAATAAGATCCATAACTTTTATGGATTTTTTTTACATTTATTTACAGACAGTTCTTTAATTGCTTGATAGACCTCGTGTGTTTTGATAGTTTCTACACTACTAACCTTGTCAACCTGGAAGGGTTCACCCTGTACACAGGTGAATAACTTGCTGTAGTGGTGTTGCCAAAAATTCACAATCATGTTCACCCCAGAAACACCATCGACAGTGAAAGGGAGGGAGGATTTACTGTTATTGATAGTTTTAACCTCTTTCCAAAAGGTTTTTGTATCCTTACCTAAAAGATTTTTTGCCAAGGAATCAGCCCTCATGGTTTGCTCATTCTGTCTAATGAAGCATAGTGCATATTTGTATTTTGCAATGGACAATCCAGGAGTTCCATTACTTCAATGTTTTTCTTCAGCAGGTTTTATATTTTTTATATTAATTCAGAAAAACATCATATGAACAATAACAAGCTCTATCACTTTTTTCCCAGAAAGACAACATCAGTAAGTTCACAAAATATCCCTGTTAGAAGTAGATAATCAGCTCCATCATCAGACAAAATGTCCTCACAGCACAGATGAACAGACCAAACGTTTTTCTTGTTATGATGGACAAAATCAGCTGAAAATAACTTACCTCACTGATAGAGGTCCTTTTGTCCAGCCTCCTGATGGAACACCTTGTGTGTCTTCTTTAAATCTATCATCATGCACATCTCATGACAATTCTTAAAAGCAACTATGGACATACTCCACATTGAATTTATTTGTAATGTTCAACCTTATTTATGCTGCGTTGTTTATGCAGCGTATGTTATATACTGTATGCTAGGAACTGTTTTCTAACTAGCTTCTTCTTCATTCATATCCTAAGTTGTTGGGTACCTCATTATAGCGCTGCTATCATAGTGTTGAATTTGTACTTTTATAGAACAGTATGTGTTATTAGTTACCCAGAAACTAAATATGTGTGCAAATAATATTCTCTGAAACAGATTTACATAATGAAATGTTTGTTTTTTACCTATTAAAGACTGTGGTGCAAGGAACTATGAACAGTGTATTGAATGTTGGAAAAATAAAAATAGTAGTGCTTATTAATTGTGCTGAATGAATGGTGCTGTTTATAACTACAGTATGTAGCTTTTTAAGGTTTGCTGTTGCCTTTTATGTTGTTCCCAACACCTGAACCATTAACCCTCTCATCACTTTTTCCCAGGGGTCATCAGGGCATTGGGAGATTATTACCAAACTGAATGCAGAGACAGTGTTCAAGTGTGGCTGGCTGTTGACACTGACCACTACAGCTCATCTGCAGGCGATAAGGGCTGGGGCTGTGGATACAGAAATTTCCAGATGCTCCTGTCATCCCTGCACAGAATAGACGCATATTCTTCAGTTCTACAAGGTGCACAACAAGTTACCTTATGTCTGTCTCTAAAAGGATCAGGAGTATCCATGCCTCTCAAATTTTAGAGGAATAGCAGTGGCACAGGGGTAAAGCACGAACCATAGAAAAGGAGGCCTTCCAGGGGTGGGCACTCCTGGTCCTCGAGGGCCGGTGTCCTGCAACTCTTAGATGTCTCCCTGGTCCAACACACCTGAATCCAACAGCTGAATCTCCTCCTAAGTGCAGTCAAGTTCTCCAGAGTCCTGTTAACGACCTCATTATTTGACTCAGGTGTGTTGAAGTAGAGATGCATCTAAAAGTTGCAGGACACCGGCCCTCGAGGACCAGGAGTGCCCACCCTGATGTGGCTGTAGCAAGTTCAAGTGTGGGCTTGACGACCTTGGTGACCTTTGTCGCATGTCTTCCCCCGTTCTCACAACCCACTGTTCTTTCTGATAACTGACAAGTGCAGGCCACAAAAATAGCTGACAAAAATTATAATTTTGACACTTTGTCTAATTTCAACCTGAAGATCCAATAATTTTCTGGGAAATTTAATGTGAGAGATGAACACAATGTAGTGGAAAATTATTAAGTGGGAGAATTACAAAAATCCTAAAAGTCTAATTATTTATTTAGCCCCTTTACTGTGAAATTGCTAACTAAAATCTAGGTCAAAGAGTTTCTCTATAAACGTCTATAGGATGAGATCACACCTTTGCAATGGACACCCCAAAACATTGATCTTGTTCTTAAGCCACTTTGTGACTACTTTGACTCTGTACTTAGAGCCTGATCTTTAAAAAGACCCTCTCTGCTCCTGGATTGAGAGGGTCCCCCAAAACCCCCTTCTTTATTCCCTCTCTTCTCTTTATTTTTCCTAGTTTTTATTTTATTTATGTTTTCACTTTGTTTGTATATATTTTATATATATATGTAAAAAATCTAATCTCATAGCAGGTGGACTATATACATAGTTTCATCGGTACACACAACACTTTGTTTGAAATTGAGTTCCTTCATCTGGATCTGTCATGGAGAAACTGGCCTGTGTGTCATAAGTAGGAAGGATTCCTGTTGTAATGCCTCTTTTTTCCTAATAAAAAAAATATGAACAGGATGTGTTTAGAGAAGAAATCAGTCCTCTTGTTGAAGACTCATGTATTGAGCATTTGCCTCTAAACGGGGATTCAAAATAATTCGTAAGTCAGCAGAGAGGTTTGCAAGCTGAGATTTGATCTGAACATAGAAAGGTTTTGAGCGCGAGGAGAAAGGTTTGAGAAAACACAGTGAATATTTTAAGGAGAGCAGAAGTTTTGAGAAGAAAGACATGAAGTCCTGCTTTTAATGTGTGCAGAGAGACAAATACTTTCCTTTCGGAAGTACAACCAATATGGTTAATGTGACATGTGGTGGTTGTTCTCAGGTGTTTACAGGGTTTTAAAGCCTGGAAACTATTAAATCAGTTTGATAATAACCAGTCTTGACCCTTAAAACTGTATATGTAAATTACCTTTTTTTTTTTACAAGTCCTATTTTAAAACACCTGCTTGACATATTGTAGTGCTTGTCAGAATTACATGCATATCTTGATGCCAATTGCTAACATTACTTCACAATGAATGAGATATGTATACTTGCTCATTTAAACAGATGTGTATTTGTTGTTAATGCCCAGTTTTGTACAGTTGGGAGACTTATGACCTGACTGTTATCAAGACGTTAGAGCTGTTAAAACAGGAAGCCTCTTTCTGCTGTTTTATACGCCAAAGGAACCTAACGTTAACTTAATGAAATATAATATATTATTTTTACTGGCAGTGATATAGATTCCAGTTTTGTTCACCTTGCATTGTCCTTCTCCATCAGAAAAGACAATACCTTGTATTCCTCGGGTGCAGAGAATGATTGAAGAAGCCTGGAAGGAAGGGCTTGATCCCCAAGGAGCATCACACTTCAGTAAGCGGCTGCAGAGAACCCAGGCTTGGATTGGAGGCACAGAGATGTACGTCCTCCTCACCTCACTTGGAATCAGGTGGGAAAGCTTCTCTGTGTTGTTGCTACTGTTCTGAAGTAATCTCTTGCTGCATGGTGTGACATTGCTGTAGAATGATTTTTATGCACCTTTGCAGTGTTCCAGATTCAAAGAGTTGACATTTTGTTAAAGTGCATTTAGTTTGATACAAAGCTTAAAATGTAGGTTGTGCTTACTGAGCTGTGTGAAAAGCAATGAGGCATATTTTAATTGTCTGTGGCCCCAGATAGAAAATATTGCTGGGCCATGGATGTGCACATTAAGGATCTTCTTACTGTTCCTATGTCCTCTGCTTCCCAGCAACCAGGCACTAGGGCTAGTTGCACTGGAATTGTGGGGCTGTCATGGTGACATGCTGCATTTATGTTGCCATGACACAAATGTCCCTTCAGGGCATTGGTCAATGTCAATGTCCCTCCATCATTGAATAAATGGAAGATGATGGAGGGAGGATGGGATGGATGTCATTATTTTTTAAAGCTGAAAATGAAGTCCTTTGTGTTTGATCGCCAGCTGTAACCTTATAGAGTACAAAAAAAAGTCTAGTAACATTCTCTGATTTTTCTGCAGTGCTCGCATCATAGATTTCCACCAGCCAACTGGCAGCAAGAATACCCATCCCCATTTGTTTGACTGGGTCAAGCAGTACTTCTGTCAGTCCAGTAAGAGCAGCAGTCTGTCCCCCCGACTCATCCTGACCCACCTACCCCCACTTTACCTACAACATCAAGGTACACGATGCATGAACGTATCTTTCTGATTGATGAGCTGATTGAGCTTGTTAAGATGAACATTTTTCTGATGGTTGTCTCAGAATCCAAGCACGTTGTTCTGTACCCTCATACTGATTGCTGCAGATCATAGCCTAATATGGCTTTGAAACAATTCAACCTTCCAGATGGAGGACCCTCACATGAACTTTTAAAATAATATGAGGTTACTTAGCGACTCTGCATAATCAAGCTGAAGTGCCATAATTGGTTCTGATTGTCGTGGTTTTGTGATGAAAATCACATCCCTCCTCGATACAAATCCCTTGTCAAACTTTTCGTCTCTTTTTTCATGCAAAACTATTGTTTGAAGGATCATAATTTTGTGGGTGTGTTTGTTTAGAAGGAACACAACTTCCACTTCCAGCTGCTGTGGTTTTTGTCAGAGAGCAGAATCGATAATTTTGAGGAGTTCAGCACGCTCTTGGTTCCAGTTTGACCTAAAGAACGGGAACTTCTTTGAGTCAAAAGGTAACTTGACATCAGAGAAGACAGAAGTCACATGTGGGGTGCCTCAAGGTTCAAACCTGAGGCACCCCCTTAAGGACCACCTTATTTAATATCTATATGCTGAAGAAAAGCCGGTCTTGTGTGAAACTCTGTTCCCTCTGTGAAAATCTGTTCCCTCTGTGTCGGGAGTGTAAATAAATAAATAAATGAGGTCTTCAGGGCCTTTTCACAAAGATGAATACTTCCTGAAAAGATGAGAGTGTAGACTTTCTGGTAAATCCCGTTCTAATGTAAAATATCACAGATTACTGGATTAAGGAAATCGAAGCTCTCGATTTACCGGTCTATCTACGTTCCCACCCTCATCTATGGTCATGAGCTTTGGGTCATGACCGAAAGAACGAGATCGCGGATACAAGCAGCCGAAATGGGTTTTCTCCGTAGGGTGTCTGGGCTCTCCCTTAGAGATAGGGTGAGAAGCTCAGTCATCCGGGAGGGACTCAGAGTAGAGCCGCTGCTCCTTCACATCGAGAGGAGCCAGTTGAGGTGGCTCGGGCATCTGGTCAGGATGCCTCCTGGACGCCTCCCTGGTGAGGTGTTCCGGGCACATCCCACCGGGAGGAGGCCCCGGGGAAGACCCAGGACACGCTGGAGGGACTATGTCTCTCGGCTGGCCTGGGAACGCCTTGGGATTCCCCTGGAAGAGCTGGAAGAAGTGGCCCTCGGAGAGGGAAGTCTGGGCCTCCCTTCTGAAGCTGCTACCCCCGCGACCCGACCCCAGATAAGCGGAAGAAGATGGAAATTTGTAGTATACTGCATGCTATCACACATAACAATTTTTGAGAATTTGGAAACAGTTGCTGTTTATTTCCCAAAGTTATGGGGGAGGAACCATATATTTTAGCTGCCTGAAATAATCTGTTCCCCCCACAAAGAATAGGTTATTTCGGACAGCTATTCAGGAAGTCTTAATCTTTGTGCCCTGCTATCAGCCAGTTTCCATCCTCTTATATCAGCAATGAAAAATTATAAATACACACAATGTGTAGGAAACCTGTGTTTAGTGACTGACTTTTATTTGTCAGGCTTAAGTGACAAAAATTGGAAAAAGACCGATTGTCTTGGCGTTTAGAATAATAACACAAAAAGCCTAAGAAGACCTCATTTATTTATTTATTTTATAATTTTGTTTTTGCTTCTTTTTTAAACAACAGCTGCCGATTAAACTGAATGTTGCAACCTTGACATGATCATATGAGTTGTTTTACCGAGAAATCGATCAGAAGCGCCGTGAAAATGGTCAGATCTGCCAGGTCCGCCTCTCTGGCTGCAGTGCGCGCTCCCGACACAGAGGGAACAGATTTTCACAGGGGAACAGGATTTCGCACAAGACCGGCATCTTTTAGTTCACCGCTTGTTTGTATCTTCCATCACTTCCGTGTTGCAGCGAATTTGAAACGTTGCACCTTTGTTTTTCTTCTCTCTTTGCTGCGCCGTCCGATGACGGCGACAGCCAATCAGTGAACAGAAGCGATGCTTGCGTCACCCACCAAAGCAGGGACCTGAAAAGCAGGGCCAGCCTAAAAAAAAAGACGGTGGAAAAGCTCTGAAAACGAGTCGAGTAGAGCCGGGCCGAGCCGGTGGAAAAGGGGCAAATGTCACCAGGTGACTTCGAACTCATCCAAGCACTGAACAGATACATGTGGGGATGTGCCATAACGTTCTCCAGCAGAACAGAAAAACAACTGAGGATATCTTTGTACCTAAAGAGGGGCGATGTAGAGTCAATGCACAGCTTCAGTTATTAGCTAGAAACCAGAGATCAGGCTTGGAACCTGGGAGTAGTGATGGACTCTGACCTGAACTTTCTGAACCACTTAAAGACAGTTACAAAGTTGGCCTTCTATCACCTGAAGAACATTCCCAGGATGAGAGGACTTATGTCTCAGCAAGATCTAGAGAAACTCATCCATGTGTTTATCTTTAAATGTATTGATTACTGCAACAGTGTCTTCTCAGGTCTGTCCAAAAAGTCAATCCTCCAGCTGCAGCTGATCCAGAATGCTGCTGTTCGTGTTCTACTAAAACCAGAAAGATGGAGCACATAACACCAGTTCTAAAGTCAATACACTGGCTCCCTGGAGCTCAGAGAATAGACTTTAAAATATTTAATTTGCAAATTACTGACCAGCCCAGCAGACCTGTTGTTCTTGTGTCAACCTTCCAGTCCTCTAAGGTCTTCTGGTTCTAGTTTACTCTTCATTCCCAGAATGAGAACCAAACATGGCGAAGCAATATTCAGCTTCTAAGCTCCTCTAATCTGGAACAAACTTCGAGAAAATTGCAAAACAGCTGAAACACAGAGTTCCTTTAGATCAAGGCCAAAGTGCCACTGGTTCAGTTACCTTTGACTAATAAATGGAAAACAGTTTAATTCTTGTATGGATTACAACTTTTCATTACTTATCTTTATTCTGGTACTGTAATGTAATGTGTCTTTTTTGTAAATGGTGTGTTTTTATCATGTAAAGCACTTTGAACTGCCTTGTTGCTGGAATGTGCAACTAGACTTGACTTAATATTAGATTACCCAGGACACATGCATATACCTAAATAGCTTAGTAGGTTGCATTATCATTTTCATGTCTAATTCTCCCTAGAAACTATAACTTATATGCAGTGTGTACAATGTAGTCATCAAATGTTCCCAGAGGTCATTCAGTTTTTTTTTCATGGCTTCCAATCCTGGGACTAAGGCTGGAGTCCCTGGAAACTGTGGTGGAGAGGAGGACACTGAAGAAGGTTCTGTCTATTATGGACAATAAACAGCACCCTCTCCACCACATAGTGGACAGACAGCGGAGCACCTTCTCACATAGGCTGCTCCAGCTCCGCGGTCGTAGGGACAGATACAGGAAATCCTTCCTGCCACAGGCCATCTCACTGTACAATAAAAGCTAAATCATTGTTCTGCACTAATCAGTCCGATTTTGCACAATGCACTGTGGCACACTTGCTGTACATACAGTATATTTACATATACATATCTGCATTTTTTTTTAAATCTTTGCAAGGACTGCTCTTAAGTTGCTGTTATATTAACAGCATTCATATTTTTACAATTTATAGCATTTTATATTTTATTTTTATTTTATCTACAACTACTACTCAGTGGTAGTTATTGTCTTGTCTCTATGCTGTAACTGCGAAGTAATTTCCCTGCTGGGATGAATAAAGTACTTCTATCTATTCTATTCTATTCTATATTGTATGATGTGATGTCCATGTCTCTTGAATATGTGCTATACTGGATACTCTCTGTTCATATTGCAGTTTAGAAATCACAGTAGACCAGCATGTGGCACATTTTAATCCCTGTGTCCTCTCCTTTAGGTCACAGCCGAACAGTAGTTGGTTTGGAACAGAGGAAGAATGGCAGCCTGTGCCTCCTGCTTTTGGATCCTGGCTCTTCATCATCTGACACCAGGAAGCTGCTGAGCAGGGAGACGCGCCTGACTGCTGTTCAGTTTGTCAGGAAGTTCCCCAGAAATCTAAAGCACAAACAGTACCAGCTCATAGCAGTACAAGGCGTGTTGTCTCCTGAAGAGAAGCAGGTGAGATGTGTTTCAAACACAAAGCACAGCATGTCGACAGAATCTGAGTCATGAAACTAAATTTGAACCAATTTTAGTTCAAAGTACTTAGGAAGTGATCCTGGTAAGAAGGACTTGTTCTCTATGATCAGCCTTCTTTTCTGCTTGCTTTGTTTTCACAGATAAGAATCTTCAACTCCAGAACATTATCTGCTGAAAGGACTCCATGAATGCAAATGATTTTTTATATACTATAATTGATATACTACAAAATGTATATCCAATTTTAAACTTTCTAAATAAACAGTTTGATTTTTTGCAGTCTTACTTTCATGATGTCCTGTTTTTAGTCTGTGGTAGTTATCTTTTAAGAGTGCATAACTATACAAAATATTGAATCCTTTTAAAATCAGGTTATTTGCATGTATTTTAAAGGAATCCAAGATTAGTTGAAAATGTTGACCTAAATATGTTGCACTTTTTCTATTGCTGTTTGTGATATGTAACGATTCATCATTACTTCAAAAATGTAATATTTTTCATTATATTTTCACCCATAGAGGTCACCATTTTTTCACCTGTGCAATGCATGCTGGGTTGACGACCCGGTTGGTTCTGTTCTGTACTGGAAGGTACAGAGTAAACACAGGAAGGCTAACTTTAACAGAGTTATTGTTTATCATATTACGTTAGACTGGTAATTTTAGATAATGCCACACTGTGTCACTGTTGGATGAAATTAAAAAAAAAAACTGTTTTTAAATGTAAAATATATATTTCAAAAATAAAATCTACTGTTACAACTAATCAGGGATCCCTACAGAAGATGCTAAAACGTCTGTATCTACCGTGTCTCAAGCTGTAACAAGTCATCACTTAAAAAGGGTTAGCAAAAAATTACCTTAGATTCATGAGGGAAAATGAAAAATATGACCAACAATAATTACACAAAATTTGAAATAACCATCAAAAGTGGAGATGGAAATTTAAGATGACCCATAGTTAACATATTTATTCAACAATGTTGTGTAATGATGTAATGTTGCAATTGACCTGGATTCTCTATAGTTTTCTACAAACTCAGCAGTTTAATGTTGCTAAATAAGTTGGAACAGTTCTGTTCTCACCAGGTGAGAAGTTGGTTTTATCTGCGGTGTCAGATCTGGTAGCATGTGTCCATCTCCAAATTTTTCTGAATCAGGACAAAAGTGGAGTTTAGAAACTGAAATATTATTCACCATAGTTTTTCGAAGGTCAGTATTTAATAAAGAGCAAGATTTATTTTGGAAATTTCAAATTAAATTTTTTTTAACGTCTTCTGTTGTAGTAAACTAAGATTTTTCCTATTTTCTCCAAGAGTCTTCAAAAATGCCATAATTGGGTGGAACTATGAGTGAATCAGTGGTCTGCCAGGGGTTTTAACTGTCTGTTGTTTTGTTCAGCTTTAGTCTTCATCACTGTCCATGTCTAACGGGTCAAAGTTTGGATCGTCTTCATCCAAATCCAAGTCCTCAATGTCCTGGAATAGGGACTCGTCCACTTCAACGTTGTTTCCAGCTGAGAAGAACAAACAAGACTTTAGAAGAAGGTAGTGAACAAATCACTGTTCAAGATGCATCCCATCCAAGGCCCTGTGATTCCAAACAGTTTAGCTTTAACTGTGAAAACGAAAGGCCAAACATTGTTATTGTGGAATAGAGAAAAAAACAAGGACATTAATGTAACGATTGGCCAGCACTGTTTAAAGAGAAGCAGAAGCACCCTGCTCTGGTAAGAGTTGGCTCTTGTGTCAGATCCTCACATCATAGAGATGTTACATAGAAGAATCTAAACAAACTCCAACTCCCAGTAGTCTTGGTTTCCAGTGAGTGGTTCCCAACTGAAGGTAGTAAAAACAAGTCTGGTACTCTGGCAAGTCCGCTTCAAACACAAGACACATTTAAGTTAATTTAGCTGGAGTTATCACTTGAAACTGATTGAAATTATGAGAAAAATCCCTCCAGTTTGAGAAAAAAGGTTTTTTTAAATATAATATTAAACAACAGGATCTGTTTATTGTAGAGCATTACTTACCATCTTCTAGGAACTGAATGTCCGATGTGTCAAGGTTATGATCTCTCTCAAACAGCTGTTTACCTAAAGAGGAAAAAATAACACTTTATTTTGCAAGCAGCTTCCAAGGCTTTGACATAACAGTGAAACTGATTTACCAGTGAGTCTGGGTTTTCCAGCCTGCTCCTCCTCTTTCTGTTTTTTTCGTCTGAACTCAGCCATCTCCAGCTCAAACTTGGCTTTCCATGCCAGAAAGTTTTCAATTGTTACAACTGTACCCTGGAACTTCACCTGCCAAACACAAGCATCCTTCACTGAGTACTTGTCCATACATACTGCCTTCATCTCCTTAACAAATCTAAGGGAATCTGAGCATATCACCTAAGCCTCTACAGAAATGAGGACATAGAAGAGGCAAACCCATCAAAAGTCAAACTGGACTTCAGACAGACTTCCAATTACCTTTTCTGCTTCCTCTGCCTCCTTTTCTTTCCGGAGTTTTTCCTCTTCTCGTCTGTTTTTCATTGCATCCACAATTTCATTAAGTTTCTCCTGAACAGCTGTCACCAGGGTGAAGATCATCACCATACCCAGGTTTTCTTCAGCCTGCATGATTATCACATACACATGTTGGTAATAGAAAATAAACAGCATAAAACAAGTGGCTTCAGTTTACGGAGTTACATTTGGTTCTTGAACAAGAACCACCGCTAATTTAGAGCCAGGTTGTGCACAGAGGAAAAATCTTTTCTAAGTGATCTGTTCTCTCCTTTAAGTGCAAATGAAAATTGGAAAAATGTAATGAATATGTTTTCAGTTAGTGTGGGACTATTGTAAGACCAAAAAGCCCACCCACTGCCCCAGGTGCTGCCCTTTGCCTTTGCAGAGCTCTATAAAGCATCAAAAAAGATTATATCATTTTTAACTTTTAAACTCTGGCAATTGAGCAGCTGATCAAAAGTTTAAGACCATTAAGCCCCAAACAAAACATTTGCAACAAGGAATCAGTGGTGAGTAGCCTAAAATTTTCTTCTGCTTTATGCAAGTGTTTTGATTGGGGTGGTTGGAAACTTATTCCATGGAGCAATTCCCTACAAATTTTTATTGGATTCAAATTAGCATCCAAAAATGAAATAATGTTGTGAACTGCAGTTTTGTCATGTTCAACATGATTCTAAATATGGCCATTTGCTGCAGTTTACCACAGTGATCATTGCAGTACTGATGAGCCTCAGCAGAGAGGGATGCCCACCAGAACATTTCCACACTGCCTGCTGCAGCTTGAGGCCACAGCACAAAATAAAGCTCTACTGTTTCATTAAAGGAAGAAAAAAAAAAAAACATATCTTGTGAGCCGCTTGGTGACATGACAGAGGACCATAACTGCATGGACTCAATTCATTAAATGTTTGTGCCAATATGTGTTCCAGTTCACATTCAATGTTTTTTTGACCAAACTTTACTGCATGCCTCAACAGCTCCTAAAACCATTGATATTTGAGTGATGGGCTTCCACAAGGCAGTGCCAAGACTAAATATGGCTCTTTGGTCAGTTTATATTGAGTGTATGGAAATATCCTAAAGCAGGGGTGTCAAACTCTAGTCCTTGAGGGCCGCAGTCCTGCAGTTTTTAGATGTGCCTCAGGTACAAAACACTGGAATGAAATGACTTAATGACCCCCTCCTTGTGTAGATCAGTTCTACAGAACCTTAATGACCTAATTATTCTGATCAGGTGGTGCAGCAGAGGCACATCTAAAAGTTGCAGGACAGCAGCCCTCCAAGACTGGAGTTTGACACCTGTGTCCTAAAGTCTGCTGAGAACACTTTCCCCAGAAAAAAAGTTCAGAAATAATGAACAAAGCAGAAGAAATTAAACACTATTTATTCTCAGATAAATGAACACACCTGCTGCTTCAACAGGGTGAGAATGTTCTCCAGGTCGCCATCTTCCAGATTTTCTTGAGAGTAGATCTCCCACAGTGGAGGCTCATCTGGATATTCTGCTACATATGTAAACTTTAAAGTTGCCTCAACAGCTGGAATGAGAGAAGAAAGTTAAATGAGAATAATTCATTCTCATTGAATTGAGACCATCTTTATTCGGTAACTTCAAACCATACATTAACTCAGATAAATCATTGTCATTATAGAAGGTGTCAAAAATAAGGAAATGTCAGAATATAACACATTTATAAATTGAATATACTCACTTTCCCCGTTTTCTCCTGCATCTGACGTAACGGTAATAGTGAAACTGGTGGGTTCTTCTGACAGCACTGCAAGCCCACATGAATAACAGATCATTTCTGCAAATTTGCATTAGAACACCAGGATCACTAGTGCACTATTGTCCAGACAGTTTTCCATGGCTGTCACTGTAGCAGCCCATTTAAACTATACAACTATTCCTGCTTTTCATGGTAAAACCAAACTCCTACAAGACTATTAGTTTATCCCGGATTTAAACTAGTCTGTTTTAGCTATAAAACCCGTTGTGAGCATGCTGGATGTGGCCAAAGGCCACAGCACTTACTGTCTCGTTAGCTTTCATTGACTAGAAGTCATCACAACTATCACACAAAATGAAGCAGTTCCAACCCAGTCAGATAAATAAGGCTTACTGCGATGCTAGCTGTAAGCTAGTTACTATTTTAAATCAACTCAAACCTGTAAAGGAGTCGGGATAGATTGATTCTATGGCTTCAAGTTCATTCCTTTGCTCCTCGACGTAATCTGTCATTTTTAATCTCAGGGGGGTTATCTAGATTTTGATAAAATCATTCCAACACTGAAACTTTTGGCAACGTAGTGCTCGGCGTGTGCTATCGGTCCCATCCGCTCATAAGACGATCGATGATGTCGGAGATTAAAATTTCTGTCTGACTCAGACTCAGAGGTGTACTTGAGGGTCCATACGGGCCTTACGGTTATCTGTTTTGCAGACCACTAAATCGATCTCAGATTTAGTGATGCAAATACGGAAAGCGACAGTGGCCACCCCTGTTATATTTTTAAAACTTTATTGACAAAAATGTTCAGCACAAGTCAGATCCCAGATAAATTAAAATACAAATTAATTTTTTCAACTAACGGAGTAATTAAAATGAAATTTTTATTAAAATGAACACGTGGTGCCAAGGCATAAAAGGCCCTTGGCAACAGTAACTAAAGCACAGGAAGTGGTTAGGGTTAAGGCTTGAAAGAAAGAAAGAAAGAAAGAAAGAAAGAAAGAAAGAAAGAAAGAAAGAAAGAAAGAAAGAAAGAAAGAAAGCATTTCCATTGACACACTAAGTGCATCTGAAGAGCTATGCGGCTAAATAATCCTAAGACCGAAATAAGCAAAGCATCTGGTTCAGAATTTTTAAATTTAATTTATCTATAAAATATACAAGAACTGTCATGATTCCAGCCCTTCAGCTCTGCCTTGGCTGTGCTGATTGCTCATTGCCCTCACCTGCACTGAGCTGGGCCCTATTTAAACAGCTGCTCATCACCAGCTCAGTGCAAGATCGTCTGTTGCCACTGTCACAGCTTTCAAGCCTTGTCTCATGTTTCAAAGCTTTTTCTGATCCTGCCTGTTTTTGACCACAGATTTTTGCCTAATCCTTCTGCTGTTGAAAGTCCTGTTGCTGAACCCTGCCTGTTTCTGACCCTGCCTCCTGCCTTCTGGATTCTGGATTTTCACTGCCTGAGACCCTCCCGTGCATGACCCTGGACCGTTTCACGACTCAGCCTCTGGTTGGTGGATTTTGTCCCTGTCGTCTGTTTGTCCCCTGAGACCCCCACAGATCTCCCCTTGTCATTCACCCTCCCCTCCCCCGGCTGGACTCCTGACCCCTGTGGATTCCTCATCCCTGACCCACTAGTGTGACCACACTACACCATTTACTTTAGTAATAAAACTTTTTGGTTAACCATCCTCTTGTTGTGACTGCATTTTGGGTTCTGGCTGATTCTGCTTTTACCATTACAAGAACATAAATAATCAAATGAGGAAATTCTCCCAAGATAGCACACGACAGTAATTCAGCGTTGAATTATAGTCAGAATGGTTGATTTTTGGTTGAGGTCGACAGCTGATGGTGTATCAACAATCAAAAAATCATCCAATTCTATTCAAGTAAACAATGTTGAAAATGTGTCATTGAATCAATGTTGTTTTCTGGTCGAACTCTAATGATTGAAATCCATCCATCCATTTTCTGTACACCCTTGTCCCCAGAGGGGTCAGGAGATGCTGCTGCCTCTCCAGTTACATTCCTGGCGAGAGGCGAGGTCACCTGGACAGGTCACCAGTCTGTCACAGGGCAACATAGAGACAGACAGGACAAACAACCATGCTCTCACACACACACACTCAAACCTAGGGAGAATTTACAGAGACCAATTAACCTGACAGTCATGTTTTTGGACTGTGGGAGGAAGCCGGAGAACCCAACATGCACAGGGAGAACATGCAAACTCTGTGTAGAAAGACCCTGGGCTGGGAATCAAACCCAGGACCTTCTTGCTGCAAGGCAACAAACATTGGCATTGATTGAAATGCCAATGTATAATCCAGTTTTTTCAACTCTGGTCCTCCAAGCACACTGCCCTGCAAGTTTTAGATATTTCCCTAATTCAGCACATGGTTTTAATTGATGGCTGATTGACAGGGTTTTGCTTAATTGAAAACATGCAGGTCAGCTTGCCTTGAGGACCAGTGTCTAATCAATTTTGAATCCAAGTATGCTGTTAGTTGCACCCCTCCTCATCTCCCCTTACTTCCCCTCAAACCTTCCTCACTTTTCTTTCAAAGACAGCATTTGGATGTGACGCTGAGCACGTGCACTCAGCTTCTTCGGACGACCAACGCGATGTCTGTTCTGAGTGGACCTTATTCCTATTTTTTAGAATGATCTTGGCCACTGTGCTGCAGCTAAGTTTGGTCATCTTCATGTAGCACAACTATTTGTCTTTTAAGATACTCAGAGAGTTCTTTGCCATGAGGTGCCGTGTTGGACCTTCAGTAAGAGAGTATGAGAGCTACACTACAAAATCCAACACACCTGCTCTCTATTCAGACCTTAGAACTAATAACACTAACTAGTCACATGACATTTTGGAGGGAAAATGACAAGCAGTGCTCAGTTTGGTCATTTAGGGGTATAGTCTCTTAGGGCTGTACTCACTTTTGTTGCTGGTGGTTTAGAGATTAATGACTGTATATAGAGTTATTTTCAGGGAAGAATAAATTTGCACTGTTATACACTGCTCAAAAAAATAAAGGGAACACTCAAATAACACATCCTAGATCTGAATGAAAGAAATATTCTCATTGAATACTTTGTTCTGTACAAAGTTGAATGTGCTGACAACAAAATCACACAAAAATCATCAATGGAAATCAAATTTATTAACCAATTGAGGCCTGGATTTGGAGCCACACACAAAATTAAAGTGAAATAACACTACACGCTGATCCAACTTTAATGTAATGTCCTTAAAACAAGTCAAAATGAGGCTCAGTATTGTGTGTGGCCTCCACGTGCCTGTATGACCTCCCTACAACGCCTGGGCATGCTCCTGATGAGGTGGCGGATGGTCTCCTGAGGGATCTCCTCCCAGACCTGGACTAAAGCATCCGCCAACTCCTGGACAGTCTGTGGTGCAACGTGACGTTGGTGGATGAAGCGAGACATGATGGCCCAGATGTGCTCAATCGGATTCAGGTCTGGGGAACGGGCTGGCCAGTCCATAGCTTCAATGCCTTCATCTTGCAGAAACTGCTGACACACTCCAGCCACATGAGGTCTAGCATTGTCCTGCATTAGGAGGAACCCAGGGCCAACCGCACCAGCATATGGTCTCACAAGGGGTCTGAGGATCTCATCTCGGTACCTAATGGCAGTCAGGCTACCTCTGGTGAGCACATGGAGGGCTGTGCGGCCCTCCAAAGAAATGCCACCCCACACCATTACTGACCCCACTGCCAAACCGGTCATGCTGAAGGATGTTGCAGGCAGCAGACCGCTCTCCACGGCGTCTCCAGACTCTGTCACATGTGCTCAGTGTGAACCTGCTTTCATCTGTGAAGAGCACAAGGCGCCAGTGGCGAATTTGCCAATCCTGGTGTTCTCTGGCAAATGCCAAGCGTCCTGCACGGTGTTGGGCTGTGAGCACAACCCCCATCTGTGGACGTCGGGCCCTCATACCATCCTCATGGAGTCGGTTTCTAACCGTTTGTGCAGACACATGCACATTTGTGGCCTGCTGGAGGTCATTTTGCAGGGCTCTGGCAGTGCTCCTCCTGTTCCTTCTTGCACAAAGGCAGAGGTAGCGGTCCTGCTGCTGGGTTGTTGCCCTCCTACGGCCTCCTCCACGTCTCCTGGTGTACTGGCCTGTCTCCTGGTAGCGCCTCCAGCCTCTGGACACTACGCTGACAGACACAGCAAACCTTCTTGCCACAGCTCACATTGATGTGCCATCCTGGATGAGCTGCACTACCTGAGCCACTTGTGTGGGTCGTGGAGTCCGTCTCATGCTACCACGAGTGTGAAAGCACCACCAACATTCAAAACTGACCAAAACATCAGCCAGACAGCATAGGTACTGAGAAGAGGTCTGTGGTCCCAACTGCAGAACCACTCCTTTATTGAGTGTGTCTTGCTAATTGCCAATAATTTCCACCTGTTGTCTATTCCATTTGCACAACAGCAGGTGAAATTGATTGTCAATCAGTGTTGCTTCCTAAGTGGACAGTTTGATTTCACAGAAGTTTGATTTACTTGGAGTTATATTGTGTTGTTTAAGTGTTCCCTTTATTTTTTTTGAGCAGTGTATAAGGTGTACACAGACAACTTTTCATTGTGTCAAAGTGGCATTTTATCAGTGTTGTCCTATAAAAAGATATACTCAAAATATCTGCAGAAATGCGAGGGGTGTACTTTTGTGATACACTGTATATATCGACTAACATTAAGTTAAATATTTATGAATATTCCTTGGCATGTCCTTATTAATGTAACTGAGTGTATAAATGGACCGTATAGTTTGTGTGTATGTTCTCAGACCTATAACCAGTACACTATTTAATATTTCAATGTGTTTCAAATGTTTATCATCTTTCTAACCGGCGCCTTCCTCACTCTTATTTTTGTGTTTTTCAGCTGCTGCTCAGCAGTTTGACCCAACGCAGACTGACAAAGACTGCAGCATAACTGTAAAGAAGTGGCTTCGTTATGTACCAGAGTGGGAGGGAGGCATCAAGGAACCAAAGTGGCACCAACCAGAGTCCCCAACACATACTGTTTGTCTGGTTCATACAGTACAAGGTTTATCCTCATGGACGCTGTTCTTCCTGTTGTTCTGACAGTTACAAATGTTTAAATATCTGTCCTTCTTTTCTTAAATAATATGTAATATTAATGCCATGCTGTCATTTTTAAGTTTGTGTACACACATTTTTGGAAATATGTTAATGTAAGATAATTTTGAATGACATATACCCATAATACCCATCATCTGCCAATAAAATAGTGGTATGTTATGAGGAAGACCTATCAGACCAAAAAATTAACATAAATTGTTAGCTTTCATTCAATATAAAATCAACACAAATATGCATGCAGTTCCACATTGTAATGATGGTTGAATCAACATTGATATAGTGTCAGTTATGTTGAAGCCCTAATGTTGATTCAACATGCAAGTCACTGACCACTTTCAATTCCATTTCAATGTCAGGCTTCAACATGGATTCAGTGTCTCTGCCTGATGTTGTTTCAGTGTTGTTTCACTCATATTGTGCTATCTGGGTCGGTTTTAATATTGGTCAGATGTGAATGTAAAACCAAAATTTACTTTTTAGAGTGCGGCTTAAAAGCGGCATTAAGTTATTTCTATTTCAGGGCACAACAGCCATCGTCAAACTAAATCTCTTAGAAAAAAAACATTGCTAACTGAAAATATTATTTTAAAGTGTCTCTTCAGTGATATAGAACAAGAAAAATGTTATAGTCATTTGCCTCAAAAGTCTTTAATAAAGTCCGCAAATAACTGTTTGAGCATCATTGGCCAACATTAGATAGATAAAACTTTATTCTGTCCAGAGGCGACAGAAATTCTTCTTTAAAAGGGATTGTGTTGTAGGCACACTGGACAGCACCACTCAGTCTTGGAAAATAGTTAGATGAATTTTTAGCCACCCCTGCCCTCTTTAAAAAATGTGTAGGAGAAGCAACAGCAGCGCTGCAGAACGACCCAGGCTCCCTCAGAGCCATCTGAAGTGAGCAGCTTCAGCACAAACAAAAAAAAAAAAAAACCTTTTTGCTTTAGGTAAATAAATACCTAGAGCAAAATACATTAACACATTTTATTTACTCCCACTTTTCAATAGGATAAAACACATTAACAGTAAAAATCAGGCCGCAGTTTGTTAATTTCATTATTTTGGTTGAATCTTGATAAACTGCCTTGCTATGCCTTGGAAATCAAAACTAGCAAAACGAGCTAAAACGCTTTAATAGACTTAAACTTTTCTGTCAAAGGTTGCAAATATTTCAATCTCATTTAGATCTCTAACTCTTAAGTTAATGAAAAGAATTTGAAGCAGGAGGGAGGGGCTAAGCATTGCTAGTGGCTGACAGCTCTGTGTGTTGGAGCTGAGAGCAGAAGAGAGAGAGCAGAGCAGCTGATGGTTGATAGAAAAACAGAAGGATATGCCTTCATTTCTTACCATTTTCAGTGTAGCACCTTTAAAATCATAAAATAAAATCTGAATAATCTTCTAGAAAAATCCTCATGTTTGAGCATTAAGTTTAAGTTATGATGCTTCACAGATATTTGTTACTCTTTCCTACTTCTAGGTTCTCAGACATCTAGGTCATGGCAAAAACAAACAGGGTTTAAAAGTAGAGAAACTTAACAATTTATCATTTAAATAACTCATAGTTTGAATCAAGACACTGCAACAAATCAATGTTTATGAAGACTGTTTTATTAAAACTTGTTTTTATTTGGTCTTAAAGTTTTGTTGAAGGTGTTGTGCCAGAGATTAGATCAGTAGCACTGACCACAGGAATCTATGAATGCAAACCAAATCCAGATCTAAACACTTACATTTTTATTTGACTTCTGTGAGTCTCAACAGTTCATAATTAGGAAAACAACACCCATGTTTGATGTGCATGCCACTAACTAGTCATTATTGGCCATGCAGATTGAACACATTAAGACCTTTCAAGAGATATGGAACTAATAAGGGACGTCATTTAATAGATAATAATACTAATGTGACCATTAAATACATTTTAGCCATGCCATTTCAACCAGGATAATTACCAGTTATTCATTATATTCTATGCAGTGCTGATAAGCTTCTACCTGCACATTTTATGTTACAATTCGTTGTAATTTGCCAATCCTTCCCCAAAATTGCACTTAAGAAATCTCCTTGTTTATTTTGCCTCCTTTAATGAAATGGAATTTCCTCCCTTGGTTATTGCAGAAAGGACAATTGATTTTTTTTATAAATACAGGAGAACTTTATGGAGGCTCCCAGAGGGAAGAACTGAAGGGTAATGTGACTGACCTTCAGTGATCTGAGAAGCTTTCTTGACCACAGACAGAGACCCAAGACTCAAGGGCACCCCACCCTCCAGAAAAAGCCAGATAGAGCCAAGGGGCCCAGGCCCCGCCAACCAGCCATCGAGAGTGAGCCAACAGACACCTGAGCACCCAGCCCCGGATGCACCCGGTGGGGCCACCAGCCACTGGCAGCAAGTATGAGTCTAAGGCTATGTTCACAATGCAGCCTGAAGTGACACAAATGTGATTTTCTGCCCGTATGCGACCTGTATTTGATCTTTTCATCACAGTTAGAACACAGATAAGATTTTTACAAATGTGACTGAGGTCACTTGGATATGTGGTCCTGAATCCAATCCATATCTGATCTTTACAAATGTGACACGTGTCTGTATGGTCAGGTCACATTGATACTTGACACATGTCCCTATTCTGTGTCCTGATGTGCGCCAGCAGGAAGAAAAACAGCAACCATGGTGATTAAGTTGTTAATGAGCTGGCTCCTGTTGGTCAACAGCTTTAGAATGCAAGATACTCTCCAGCCTTACCATCCATGTTTACTTCCACAAACACTGAGCACGATTGATACATGTGACATTATTGCATCCTGTACTGCACATGAGAGGCACCTTTAGATTGTTTGCAGTTTACATAAGGAGATCACATACAAATTGCATAAATTTGGAAATATGAACAACCACGCAATGAAATTCAGATTTGAACAAAAATCAGAATTGAGCATTAAAGCCTGCAGTGTAATGTAGCAAAAGTCTTGACTTGACAGAGGAATGGGCACACAGAGACACAAATATTCCCACCCTTATACGTACACGCCCACACACACACAACCAACACAAAAACACACAAGAATGGACAGAGGCTGTCTCAATGCTAATATGATCCAACGAAAGAGTTCATACTGACAGTATTTTCATTTTACTAGGTCTTGATGATAGTTTTCTTACATAGAATAGTAAGAACCATGTGAACCGTGTGGGGCTCTCTTGTTCCAAAATGTTCCACACTCCCCATCTGTGACAGCTTACAAAAAGACACACTGATGCAATTATAACCAGCATTGAGGAGTGTGACATTTGATAGCCTTAGGTAACTGGAGACACACATGGAGACACATCTCAATATCAGGTATGAACTGAAATTTTGTTTGCTGGCTACAAAGCTCAGAAAGTAGACTTAAACCCACGACTGACGTTAAGAGTTCCAGGAAATGAGAATGTTTGTGGTGATGACATTTAGACATACGGGGTGGAAGTGAAACTGCAACGTTCATTTCAGCTGTCTCTCTCTGTCACCCAACAGCTACCAATGGATAGGTTTAAGACGATTCTGAATATTGCCAGCAAGCAGACCAACCTTGGTTTTGGGTTGGTTGCTCTGTTGACAGCTGGAGGCGAGCAGATCTTCTCCTCGGTGGCATTCAAATGTCCCTGCAACGAGCTGAACTTCCTGTATGGCTTGGTCTTCCTGTTGGTTCCAGCACTAGCTTTGCTGCTGCTAGGTTATATTCTCAGCAAAAAGATGTGGATATTGTTTACAGGTCTTTGGCACAACAGGGCAAAGTTGTGTTATTGGAAAAACCTGGCCACCACTTGCACAGCTTTCTTACAAATCAGTTCCACAGCCCTGGTGGCACCGTCCAGCTGGTTAGCTGTTGCTCTGCTTAATGGTAACTATTATGAGTGTGCAATGACTGGAACCAATTTGAGTGTTTACAACCAGTATTTGTGCAAAGATATGAATTTTGAGTTGGACTGTGGAAGGAAGCTTCACATGCTTCCTTGTGATAAACGTAATGAGGAGGTTCTGCGTACATTAAGATCTCAGTCTCAGGTAAGCAGTTTTCTGATGTGATCCCACTCTAACATTTATAACAAGTCTTTAGTCATCACAGCATTAAAGACTTCAGCATTCTTAATTTGTTAACTTGGTACTGAGCAGTACAGCAAATCTTTGTCAGAAAACACTGCAAATGTTTGTTAGACTATCAAATAATTAATGATTTGTGTCAAATCAGCATTTGCAGCTATTTTAGGATGAAGAAATCTGGAATTTAAATATTGTTAGTTAAAATTATTCTCCCCACAAGACCTACATTTGTTTTTGTATAAATATAACCTTTAGCTGTGTTGATTTGACGACATGTTTACACTGCAGACTATTTAGTGTCTTTAATAGATGGATGGATAATCAGAGGAGGGTAGTATCTGGCTGAGAAACCTTAAAAAAAACAAAAAGAAAAAACCTCTAGAAGTAGTTTTAAAGGGGCAGAATTATGTTTCTAGACACATAGTACCATTTTATAGCATAATCAAGTAACTATGTCACCTTCAGCTGTCATAAAAATGCTGAATATATCAAATATGACTTTAAAGAAATTTTACTTCCTGATTTGATAGGATTCTGTACTCTTTAAAAACTCCTGCTCTTTCTGAAACTGTGTCTTCAGGAAGTCATCACAACATGACTCCTCTATTAACCTTTTAACAACACTATTACCAGCGTTGCACTGAGAAGTAAGTGGTATGAGATCAGCAGATGTGCAGTTCCACCAGGTGTTTGGCTAGTCTGAAGGAGCAGAGCAGGGAGCCATGAGGGAGGTTCTGCTCTGTGAGGTAGAAGCTTGGAAACTGAAGGTTGATGGTAGACATTATGCACAGCTGAATGGCTGCCCTGTGAGATGAAAGAATTTCTCAAACATGCAAGAAAGAATCAAACACTTCAGGTATGTTTTTGACTAGAGAATGAGATTATAACACAATGTAAAGCTAAAAAATTTGCTTTTACTTGATACTGCTCCTTTAAAATCCAATACTTAATTTAATTTGATGTAGGTGTATTTGATAGGGACAGACACACATCGACATAGTCAAATAGAACAGATCAATAGTCCCATGTTTGCATCACAGTGCTTATAGCTAAAGCTAATTCACAGCACTTGTCCCTGTGGGCTTTTAAAGAGTACATCTAAAAAGTAGTAGAAAATGAAATAATTATCATTTAAAATAATGCAACATGATGTTGACAACTGTAGTGGTTTTACAGTTTTACAATAAAACTGTAAGCTGTGCTCTTTCTCCTGACTGCAATCAGCGAGCAGAGATTTCAAACAGGGCACAGTTTTATAGGAGAGGTTCACTCCATTCACATAGCAGTATGAGAATCTACTTGGTTACAGAACAGACAGCAGAATAGACAGCAAGCACACGTGTCTTCTTTCACTAGAAGGCAGGAGAGATAAAGAAACAACCCAATGACTTCACTGTAATGTTAAGAAACTAAACTTTTTCATGAGCTCATGCATCACACAAGAATCTTAATACTGCTATGCAATGATTCAGCTAATAATCATAAGTAACCTTAAAATGTTCCCACTACACAACACATACACAGTCATGCATATAAAACAGTGAAACATAAAAACATTAAGAGTGGATACAGTTCTGTTTCTGACATAAGCAAAGTTCTGTTTGTTTTTTGAACATATTAAAACTGGTTACAGACTTTAAATTGGCAGGAAGTGAGTTCCAAACTACAGATCCTCTCACAGTCAGAGCACTTTGAGCAAAAGTGTTTCTATGGAATGGAACCTTATAATATCCATGTAAAGCTGCTCTGGTAGATCTGCTGCTGCCCAGCAATTTCTGTATACAATCACTTAATGGGTTAGGCACAAGTCTGTTTAAACATTTCAAAATTAGTTTTAAAAGGTTATGACTTACAAAAGTAGGAAAGTCCAGAATGCCAGATTTAGACATCTGATTGGCTTTTAATATAAAACCTTTCAGGCCTGATTATAGAGACTTTCTAATGGTTTGAGTTTGGCTGGCTCCATAGGACAGATGTGAGAGGGTCATGGAGTTTCTATTCCTACTTGAGTGATACTATTTTGAGCTATCACTACTCTGACTTGAACTCAGTTTCTGGATGCTCTACCTACCTCTAATTACATCACTGGATGAAGAACAATGATATTTTAGTTCAAAATACATCAGACACACAGAAAAACACTTTTCAAGTTGATATTAAAAGAGGAGCTTTTTGTTTTGACCCAAGCTTTATTGTTCTGAAGATAGTTTACATCTGCTTACCTTGCTGTGCCTTTTGGGAACAAACAGCTGATATTGTCAGTAGATGTACTTTGCAGTGTTTTAACATAAATACATTAAGTATTGGTTTCAGTAGGTGGTTTATGTTATGAAAAATTTTGCAATGTTGTTACTGATTTTTACTCATTAACTTATTATTAAAAATACCAGAATTTTCACAAAGCTTAATGAAATTTTTGTCTGCCTATCACTTTGAACGGCTTTGTTGCCGAAATGTGCTATAAAAATAAACTTCATTTGATGATTGATTGATTGATTCATTCATTCATTCATTGATAATATACCAGCTCCTAAACAATTGACATTGAAACCTGCATATGTTCCAGATTATGTTCAAATTAGCCCATTACTTCTTTTATGTGTAATTTGGTGTTTTTTTGCAGTAGACTGTAGTCTTAAATACTAATGGTAAATGGTCATAGTAATAAATAATCTTTTTCTGTTCTCACAACAGATTCTAGGTTGGCTGGTCATCACCTTCATCATGTTGTCCAGTTTACTGATCATCTGCCTGGCTCGCTGCAACTCCCCCATCAGCTATCAGCAACTCAAGTTCTGGAGGGCATATGCTCAGGAGGAAAGTGAGCTCATGGATTTATACACCAATAAACACGCTAAAGATCTTGCTGAGAGAAACCTAAAGAGCTTTTTCAATCAGATGGAACCTGCAAACATCACCACTCCCTCCAACAAAGACTGGGAGAAAATTTCCTTATTATATAAGTTTAGCACCAAAGATCACTTCTACAGCACTTTGCATCGATATGTGGAGACAAACCAGGAGGGTGATGGGATTAGGATGGTTTCAGTAAGATCAAATGAGTCGACTGACAACCCTGCTGTTCTCCATTTCGTGGATGGTGGAATGGTTTCAATGTGAAAAGAATTGAAATTGATAGAAGAATAGACTATATTTCTAAACATGATATAAGTGAATTTTCTTAAATTTAGAAGTAGGTGTGTATGTTTTTGATGCTCATGGCGGCTGTAAGGAGTCATGTTTTGAAGAACTTTGGTTTGTTTTTCAGTTTTGTTATATTTTGTCTCAATTTTGTATTCTTGTGGACTTATGTTCGGAATTTCTACTTACTTTTGAATTTGATCATGTTTTTGCTATTGTTTCACATATTTTTATGTTTTTCTGGTAATTCTGTTAGGCAACCAATTGGTTAATTTCTCACCTCCAGTTCTCTCACCACTGTGAACACCAGAAATCATTCCCCTGTCTTACATCTAGTAATCACTGTCCCTGTGAATATCCTCCCTGTTATTCCCCCTTATTGCCAGATCTGTGAATGTTTCCTACGCCCTTATGTCTTTGGATTACAATGCATGTGTTAATTATTCTCTGTAATTTTGGAGGTTTTCTTCGTCATTAAAGACTCATTTATTTCCACTCTGTTTGCCTGGGTTTTTTGTATGCTTTTTTGGGGGGTGATCTGGCAAAGTAACAGTATCAATGTTTAAATTGTATTATTATATTTATGAATGTTGCTTGACAGTAATTGGAAACTAGATTCTGCTTCATCTGAGTTCATCCAACAGTCCTGACCAACAGCAATATATACAAAAATTGTTTGACACTGACAATGGTTTTTATCAAAACAAAATTATATATCTTACAATATAGATTAAGAGCCTAAATATGTTCTGTAAACAAATACACAAAACTGGTTTTGCAGGAGGGGAGCTTGAGAAATAAAAACTAAGCATCCAAGCATCTACGTTAAGACAGAAAAGCTAATGTACAGATACCACAATTATTCAGTCCTTGGTTATTAAAAGCTTTATATGTAAGAATTTTGAATTGCATTGCAGGTGTAACAGGGAATTAAGAAGTAAATAAGTAGGTGGTGAAATGGCATTACTAGCTAGTTCTTTCAGCAATCTTACTGTCTGTTTTAGAATGAGTTCATAAAGACCATGATCAGTGATGCCAGTAATTCATTCCTTAGTGACACGTTGCTCTAATATGACCACTTTTTTTATATATATAAGGACTAATCTAGTCCATTTCTATTTATAAACCAGTAATGAGATTAAATTAGGTATCCAAATCACTGTGTGTTGCTGTTTTTGTCATTTTTCTTTGTAAAGAGAAATATTGGCTACCTTCTTGCATCACGGTGAGTCACAACAAGTCATGTTCTCAGCATGAGAACAACTCACACGTAATTCAACAACACAAATGTAAACAATGGAGTGAGAAGAGAAATGCATGTTTTCTAGTTGAAAATGTCAACATGAAGCTGTATGCTCTGTGCTGGTGCCAAAAGCTTTTCTAGTTTCAAAAACGCTAGGTTAAATTTAAAGTTTCACAGTATGGTATGGTCAGACATACAGAGGAAGTTTCATCAGGTGGTGAAAAGCAGTGAGCTGCGACTAATGCAGGAAGCCTCCACTGTCCACAAACGCTGGTCACTGCCTTTCTGTGCAACTACACTCCAAAGAAGTTTCACATTCTCTCCTTTTCTTGGATTATCCCTGGTAGATAACAGAACAGAATGAGAAGTTGTAAATGATGACACTGATTTTCTGTGCTGTTTTAGAATTCTTACTCTGCCTGTGGTTTTATGAATGGCAGCAGAGGAAGTGAATGAAGCCGTTCAGTCTGTGTTGGCCATGCCTCCAAATATTGAATTAAAGTTAGCAGCCATCTGGTTTGGATTGATACTTTTCTTTTTGCAGTGCAGGTAATTTACGGTAAGCCATTTACCATACTGGGACATTGCATACATCACAGACAAACGATTTTACTCAACTGGATAAAATTGATTTGTTTCTCAATGGAGAGCCCATGCCTTCTGTACAAAGCAAATAAAGGTGGCGGCGAGGTTTAGGCATTTGTGGATAAAAATTGTCAGTACAGCTTTTGTTTTTAATTTAAGGCAACGATCACCTCCTAGAGCCTTCCTCAGTTTTGCTCGCACAAATAACTCAAAGTGTTCTGGCGAGAAATGCTCAAATAGGTCCTTCAGAAGTTGTGTTCAGCTCTCATCCACTGAGCTTTTTTTCATGTGGGAAGTGATCCAGATTCACTTTTTAAAAAATAATAGTCTAAAATTGACAAAGTGTAATGTTTGCTGTTCCCAAAGTAACTGGTTATCGTGTTATGCTTTCATCATCTGAAACATTTTCAACTGCCTTGTTTAATCCCGCCCACTATCGTCCTCAGCCAGGACTTTCTTAATTATTTTAGGTTGCTTTTCATCACAGACAAAATCTTTAGACATTCCTTGTATTTAGATATTTAGATTAGACCCAGTTTGTCTGTGGTGCTCAGTGTTCAGTTTGTTGCTGCAGAGGATGATTTGGTTTTAAAAGAGGATGTATCTGTGTGATGGACTGCAGTCGAAATGCTCAGTCCTGTGTAACTGGAAGAGTAAACCACAAGGAGGATGTGAGCACTTCCCCCAATGCCTCTTGTTCTCTAAATGTGCTTCTGCTGCAAAGGCATGTTCTACATGTTTAGTCATGTCTTTGCAACAGACTGAACCTCAATGTATTCCCTCAATACATTGAGGGAATTTGTATCAAGAAATTACTAAGGTTATTCAAGAAAAGTTCTTCTTGTATTTTCATTTTCATTTCTTTGTCCTTGATGTTGGTTCTTCTGTCAGAAGTAAATGTAAGACATCACACACTAACAGTACTTATCCCAACATCGCAGCTGGAAAGGAAAACCTATAAAGAATAACTAACCCCAACAATTGTTATTTCTATTAGTTCAAGCACAGCAGACACTTCTTCTCAGGGCAGAAGAATTCAGTGTTGAAGTGAACAAAGGAGGAGCTTGACAACAGACCACCAAAGGGAGGGGCAAAACTGGTTTGGCAGATGAATCTCTGACAAACAACAGAGCAGGAAGTAGTTGATAGAGATTTGGCTAGACTTTTCTCTGGGATAATTTTGGATAGCTCCTGGATACCAACACCATGGATAACTTCCAGACAGTACTGCGTTTCTTCATGAACCAAAAAACCACCATTGGTTACAGTTTTATGGCACTCCTAACTATAGGTGGGGAACGAGTTTTTTCCATGGTTTCATTTCAGTGTCCATGTAACCATGAGCAGAATTTCTCGTATGGGCTGACTTTTCTGCTTGGTCCAGCTGCTGTGCTTTTTGTTTTGGGTCTGTTCTTCAGCAGCAGGCTGTGGAGGCTCTACACTGGCTGCTGTCTTAACCCCATGAAGCTTTGTCCTCGAGGGAACTGCCTTGGCTGTTTCAGGGTCTTATTGAGCATTATTACTGGTGCTTGTGTGGCCCCTGTTATGTGGCTGTGCGTGGCCTTGCTCAATGGGACCTTTTATGAATGTGCCATCAGCGGTCTGGATGATAACCTGGTTGTGAATCTGTTTTGTAAAAACAAGACGTTGCCCGACAAATGTCGGGAGCAGCTGGCCCTGGTTCCCTGTGGTAACTCTAAACTCTCCAGTGATGAACGGATGAAGCTGCTGCTGATGTTCAGGGCTCAGTCACAAGTAAGACACACCAATTCCATCTTTATGTACATTTAGAGGATTGCACTTAATTACCCCTAACCTCCTGTGCATCTGAAAGGGCTTTGTGAAGTCTGAAACTTATTACTCAAATTCTTTCATGGCTTTGAAATTTTGCAAAACAAATGTTGTGCAGCAGTCTAAATGACACTATAGCTTTAAGGGCAGGAGTGTTTTCTAGACAGAGAAGTTATTTTAATTGTAACATCTGCTTTTATTGTGGAAAGTGTAAGGTCTAGTAAAACAACTACGGAATGACTCCAAAAGCCTGTGAGTTCATGGAGATAGTGCTCAGAAAATGACAGATAACAATAAATAAATAAAAAAAAACAAATTACTTATAATTTAACTCCAAATAACCCATCGATTCTGTCAGATGAGCTGGACACGCCCTGCTGTTAAGTGGAAACAGAGAAACTTAAATTACAATATTTATTTATCACAAACCCATGAGATTTATGGATGTACATGATGGAATTCGATAATGTCCTTTTTTTCAAGGCAGTAATAAAGCATAAAGTGAGTTAATAATGTTATATAGAATATTGGCACATAGTCATCAGCTGATCATTATTGGAAAATATGCATGTCACTAATTGACAGAATGTTTTGTTTTCATTACATCTGCAGATTTTGGGCTGGAGTTTCATAATTGTTGCTGCCATTGTAGGTCTTTTGGGCACTTGCTGCAAAAACTGCCGCTCACAGGTCAGTTACCTGCAGCTTACGTTCTGGAAGCGTTATATTGAGAAAGAGAAGGAGCGCTTTGATGCCTTCACTGTGGACTATGCAACAAAGCTGGCTGAGAGAAACCTGCAGAGTTTTTTTGAGAACAAAGAACCTGATCCCATGCCATTTCCAAACCACAAGGCATGGGAGGAGATCTCTGCATACTACACTTTCTCCAGGAGTGAACAGTATTACAGTACTCTGCAGCGCTACGTAGAGCGGGCAGACAGGGATTTCACACCAGAAAATCGACCCGTTCTGGACATGGAGCATGGGATAGAAATGAGCTGAACAACAACCCACTGAAGAGAAAAACGAAGGTCTGCTAACAAAATGGATATTAAAAACACTCATACAATTTACTGATGGTATTTAACTAATACCATATTTGATCATTTTCCACAACCAGCTACAGACAACAACAAATAAACAGTAAGCATCACTGACTGTGTCTTGCTTGAGAGTCTAAATGGTCACATAACTTTATTTATATATATAAAAAAAAGTCCCTAAGTTATTTTAAACAGTTTGGACTTTTTTACATTTAATTTCCACTGTAATTCTATAAAACCTTCTATGAAGCCTTTACATCAGGGGTCAATAACCTTTTTGAGACTGGGAGCTACTTCACCGATACAGAGTAACATGAAGGGCTACTTGTTTGATACACACATACATTTTCTTGGCCCAGCCTTTGTAACAATAATACATTTACATACATATGATTACATGCTGCCTGATCATATTAATGTAAGGGACTACTCACAATCAGTAATGAATTACCATGGCAGATATGGTTAATTGCTATTATGTGATCAGAGTTTTAACTTTGATTCCCTTTTGGAGCTTTTCTGTGTGAATCTAAATTGCCCACAAGTGACTGAGAGTTTGGATTGTTGCAGATGCAGCTGCAGCTGTACGGCTGGACGCACTGTGAGATTTTCTTTTAAATAAACAAAGAAAAGAACATTTATTGTATTTTTTTTATTATCCAACCCTCTTTACTATTAAAAACATTGTGGAGAGAAGAAAAAGATATTTTGTGCCAAACCATCTTGTATGGTGCACACATCAGTGTGAGTGTGTGGGGGCCAAAGGGTATGCCAAAGCCTAAATCTGATTGGTCAGTTTGCTTTTGTTTATTTCACGGCTTGGCGTTTTTCTGTAAGCTAAAAATGATGAGTGGGGCGTGCTGTGGTGGCGTAGGGGTTAGCGCGACCCATATTTGGAGGCCTTGAGTCCTCGACGCGGCCGTCACTGGTTTGACTCCCGGATCTTCCCCCCTCTCCTTCCCTGTTTCCTGTCAGCCTACTGTCATATAAGGGACACTAGAGCCCACAAAAGACCCCCTAGAGGGGTAAAAAAAAAAAAGATGAGTGGAGTTTGAACCTCCCGTAGTTCTAAGAGCTAGCCTGAGCTTTTTACAGTGTGCAGTTCTGCCGGGTCGCCAGTTTATTAGCTTTTTTTGTGGTTTCACAAACTGAAAAGCTGGCGGGTCACCCGTTGGCTGACACCAGCAGATGTCGAGAAAAAAATGTCTGACAGATCGGAAGGTATGTACAAAACTATCACTGCACCTGACCTCCAAGAGCCAGGGGTGATTCTAGGATCTAACCTTTAGGGGGGCTGAGCCCCCAGCAGGGCTAAGACCCATGAAAAGATATTTGTTGGTGTGTTTTCTAAATCTAACTGCTTATTTACATACATTGACAAACAAAATTAAGAGACATGTGAACAAAAGAACAATGTTCATTTTTCTCAAACATATACCTATAAAGTGTAAAATCAGAGAAACTTTTAATTTTTTCCAGAGGTGTATAAACTCAGTTTGAAACAAAATCAGACCACATCATACCTGCCAACATCTGCTAACATTAATGAGACACAAGCAGCCGTGGAGTGGCACAGTCCTAGTGTGGAAATTAAAATAAAATCTACTCAAAACTATTCATTTCCAGGCATTTGAAGAACATTTTGCTAAATGCATAGATTAATAAACCTAAAACCAGTTTATTATAAAGGTAGAAGTTCAGGTTAATGACTATTGAAAATGACTCTTTAACCTGAATTTATTTGAAAATCGTACTTAGAAATTTTTATCTGAACGTTATGCGGCTGTTGGCCTTTTTTACAAGAATGAATGTCCATCTATGGAAAAGTATAAATTATGAGACGGGGTTTTACTGTTTCTGTTCACAGTTCATGAAGTTGGCCTGTTATAGTTTCAGGACAAAACACCTTTTCTTCGCAAAGAAACAGCCTAACATTCTGCACTGTTCTTCAGTTTGACCTTATTTAAGTGACTCCAGAGAGATTTGGGAAATTAATTACAAAACAACACAACAGTCACTAATCAAACTTCAAAAAAGACCAATAAGAGTAATTAACAAGGCTAAGGACCGGGATCAGACTAACCCATTATTTATCCAAATATTTTGCACATATACAACATTTTGTACAGAACTACAAAATACTCTTCAAATAAAGCCAATGCTGTACACAATTTCATTCATAAATGTAAAAATAATTACAAATTAATTAAGTACTGCATTGCCCATTGTAAAAAAAAATCACTAAGCATAATATTTTACATTGCAAACTGCCATCTGAATAAAGGTGCTGATCAATCAATCAATCAATCAAATCAATCAAATTTTATTTGTATAGCACATTTCAGCAGCAAGACATTTCAAAGTGCTTTACATCATTACAAACACAGAATCACAATGCAATATAGAATCAATCATTAAGTCAAGTTACATCAATAAATTTGTAATTGATTACATTTCAAATACAATTCTAAACAGGTGGGTTTTTAGTTGAGATTTAAAAGAAGTCAGTGTTTCAGCTGTTTTACAGTTTTCTGGAAGTTTGTTCCAAATTTGTGGTGCATAGATGCTGAAAGCTGCTTCTCCTCATTTGGTTCTGGTTCTGGGGATGCAGAGCAGAACCAGAACCAGAAGACCTGAGAGGTCTGGAAGGTTGATACAACAACAGCAGATCTTTAATGTATTGTGGTGCTAAGCCGTTCAGTGATTTGTAAACTAACAACAGTATTTTAAAGTCTATTCTTTGAGCTACAGGGAGCCAGTGGAGGGACTTTAAAACTGGTGTTATGTGCTCTATCTTCCTGGTTTTAGTGAGAACGCCAGCAGCAGCATTCTGGATCAGCTGCAGCTGTTTGATTGATTTGTTAGACAGACCTGTGAAGACGCTGTTGCAATAATCAATACGACTGAAGATGAACGCATGGATGAGTTTCTCTAGATCTGGCTGAGACATTAGTCCTTTAATCCTGGAAATGTTCTTCAGGTGATAGAAGGCCGACTTTGTAACAACTGATGATACAAGTCTGGCCCCTTATAGCTGGTTAAATATATATATATATATATATATACACTGCTCAAAAAAATAAAGGGAACACTCAAATAACACATCCTAGATCTGAATGAAAGAAATATTCTCATTGAATACTTTGTTCTGTACAAAGTTGAATGTGCTGACAACAAAATTACACAAAAATCATCAATGGAAATCAAATTTATTAACCAATGGAGGCCTGGATTTGGAACCACACACAAAATTAAAGTGAAATAACACTACACGCTGATCCAACTTTAATGTAATGTCCTTAAAACAAGTCAAAATGAGGCTCAGTATTGTGTGTGGCCTCCACGTCCCTGTATGACCTCCCTACAACGCCTGGGCATGCTCCTGATGAGGTGGCGGATGGTCTCCTGAGGGATCTCCTCCCAGACCTGGACTAAAGCATCCGCCAACTCCTGGACAGTCTGTGGTGCAACGTGACGTTGGTGGATGAAGCGAGACATGATGGCCCAGATGTGCTCAATCGGATTCAGGTCTGGGGAACGGGCTGGCCAGTCCATAGCTTCAATGCCTTCATCTTGCAGGAACTGCTGACACACTCCAGCCACATGAGGTCTAGCATTGTCCTGCATTAAGAGGAACCCAGGGCCAACCGCACTAGCATATGGTCTCACAAGGGGTCTGAGGATCTCATCTCGGTACCTAATGGCAGTCAGGCTACCTCTGGTGAGCACATGGAGGGCTGTGCGGCCCTCCAAAGAAATGCCACCCCACACCATTACTGACCCACTGCCAAACCGGTCATGCTGAAGGATGTTGCAGGCAGCAGACCGCTCTCCACGGCGTCTCCAGACTCTGTCACGTCTGTCACATGTGCTCAGTGTGAACCTGCTTTCATCTGTGAAGAGCACAAGGCGCCAGTGGCGAATTTGCCAATCCTGGTGTTCTCTGGCAAATGCCAAGCGTCCTGCACGGTGTTGGGCTGTGAGCACAACCCCCATCTGTGGACGTCGGGCCCTCATACCATCCTCATGGAGTCGGTTTCTAACCGTTTGTGCAGACACATGCACATTTGTGGCCTGCTGGAGGTCATTTTGCAGGGCTCTGGCAGTGCTCCTCCTGTTCCTTCTTGCACAAAGGCAGAGGTAGCAGTCCTGCTGCTGGGTTGTTGCCCTCCTACGGCCTCCTCCACGTCTCCTGGTGTACTGGCCTGTCTCCTGGTAGCGCCTCCAGCCTCTGGACACTACGCTGACAGACACAGCAAACCTTCTTGCCACAGCTCGCATTGATGTGCCATCCTGGATGAGCTGCACTACCTGAGCCACTTGTGTGGGTTGTGGAGTCCGTCTCATGCTACCACGAGTGTGAAAGCACCACCAACATTCAAAACTGATCAAAACATCAGCCAGACAGCATAGGTACTGAGAAGAGGTCTGTGGTCCCAACTGCAGAACAAAATTGATTGTCAATCAGTGTTGCTTCCTAAGTGGACAGTTTGATTTCACAGAAGTTTGATTTACTTGGAGTTATATTGTGTTGTTTAAGTGTTCCCTTTATTTTTTGAGCAGTGTGTATATATATATATATATATATATATATATATATATATATATATATATATATATATATATATATATATATATATATATATATATATATATATATATATAATGGTCTTTATTGTTTTCTTTAGAGGCTGGTTCTAGACTAAATTTACCACAGGTGCCCGTGCAGACAGTGTTTTTATGGAGTCTCTTAAAAAAGGATTAAACAAAAACAGATTAATATTATTATCATTTGATAATGTGAAAAAAGAGCCACTTGTGTCTCCAGAGATTCAGGTTTCAGAACTCTGATTTAGTAGATGGAAAGTGTGATCCTATCTCCATACAGCAGTTAAAAGAGCAGTACTATAATTTTTAATTCATTAAATTAATTTTAATTAAAAATAACTTTAATGTATTTTTAATAATACCTTAAAAAGAAAATTGTGAAGAAAAAATATCTACCATTGAATATTTAAAAAAGACATTTATTTAGTATAATTTCTTTAGAATCCCTCTTTGCCCCTGTCTAGAACTGGCCGTGGACTGCAAGTCTGGCGCATTTTTGCTTAGCATGTTTTTTCTTCAATGATAGGAAGTCAGATTATCCAAACTGGTAAAAAAAAAAAAAACATTAATAAAATATTAGTGAAGAAATACATTAATTGACCACTGAACAATTATTATGCTGATAGCGACCCCTAAAGTTCCCCTTAGCTGCTGCAAACGTCCCCCAAAGTTCCCCCTTGCTGCCGCCAGCATCCCCCAAAGTTCCCCCTTGCTGCCGCCAGCATCCCCCAAAGTTCCTCCTTGCTCCTGCCAGCGTCCCCCAAAGTTCCCCTTTGCTCCCGCCAGCGTCCCCCAAAGTTCCCCTTTGCTCCTGCCAGAGTCCCCCGAAGTTCCCCTTTGCTCCTGCCAGCATCCCCCAAAATTCTCCTTTGCTGCCGCCAGCGTCCCCCAAAGTTCCTCTTTGCTCCTGCCAGCGTCCCCCAAAGTTCCCCTTTTCTCCTGCCAGCGTCCCCCGAAGTTCCCCTTTGCTCCTGCCAGCATCCCCCAAAGTTCTCCTTTGCTGCCGCCAGCGTCCCCAAAGTTCTCCTTTGCTGCCGCCAGCGTCCCCCAAAGTTCCCCTTTGCTCCCCCCAGCGTCCCCAAAGTTCCCCATTGCTCCCACCAGCATCCCCCAAAGTTCTCCTTTGCTGCCGCCAGCATCCCCCAAAGTTCCCCTTTGCTCCCGCCAGCATCCCCCAAAGTTCCCCCTTGCTGCCACCAGCATCCCGCAAAGTTCCCCTTTGCTCTCGCCAGCGTCCCCCAAAGTTCCCCTTTGCTCCTGCCAGCATCCCCCAAAGTTCTCCTTTGCTGCCACCAGCGTCCCCCAAAGTTCCCCTTTTCTCCCGCCAGCGTCCCCCAAAGTTCCCCTTTTCTCCCGCCAGCGACCCCCAAAGTTCCCCTTTGCTCCCGCCAGCATCCCCTATAGTTCCCCCTTGCTGCCGCCAGCAACCCCCAAAGTTCCCCTTTGCCTAAATTCCTTTTATATAAATAAACTGAATGTAATTTTATTTCAGAGTCAATGTTTATATTTTCAGTCACAATTATATTTTGTAATTCCCATATTTTTCAGATTCATTTTAAGCTGTCATTGCTTTAGCCCTGTACAAGTTTGGGCTGCATATAGTCAATTGTTTTCAACTTTCATTATTAAAAAAAAAATAATAATTTTGCTCTGAGTTTTTACAAAGTGTACCTGTAATTTCTGTAATCAGAAAGCCTATCCTGATTAAAGATGGGGTAGATCAGTCCTGGACAGGTGCTGTCTGTCCCTGACTGTCTGCATCAGTCCTGACGTGTCAGGACTGATGCAGACATGTAGAGAAAATAGTAACTGCACATTTCAATTTGATCCCAATAGGCAAAAGCAGGAGTGATGGGACAACAGAAATTATATATCTATATATCTGCTGAATGCAAGTTAATGATTTATAATGTAAAAGAAAAAAATTTAATATAATTTTCCATGAAAGAATTTTAAACAAACTGATTTTAAGGAAACTGGGTTTGTTGTGTGTTAACATTAACATTGTATTCTGTCTTTTAAATGATGTCTAAATGTTGTAATTAAAAATTCTACTCAACTATCCTCAGAGTCAGTGATCTCTTTGTGTCAAGGTTTTGGGTATACTTTTTACCCACATGCCAAACACTCAGGATGCAGTCTTCAAAATGAAGGAAATTGGTGCAGATAAATGTATCATACATGAAACATGCATTGAGGATAGAATGTAAGAAGCACTGTCAGAGCTGCAAAAACTTTAGGAGGTGTGTGAATGATCTAATTGTTTGACTGTTGATTGGAGCAATTCACATTATTAGTAGAAATAGAGGCCCCCAAAACTAAATTTTGCTTAGGTATTGATTTATAAAAGTGCAGGCATACATGCAAATAAACCTTTATCTTGGCTTTTTTCTATTCTTCCTCTTTCTTTTCTCTCTCCCTGAAGGATAAGTTCTTTTTTGTGACATTGTTTTGATAACTTATCTTCCACCGGCGCTGTGGAGGTTTGGACATGTGCTGCACATTGGAGCTCATATTGCCATGACCTCCGTGGCCACCACGGGGCTCCCAACAGCAATTTATGTTTAATTTTTGTCCATATAGACAATGATTTCTACATACAATATCAAATATATTATTACTGAAACCACAAGTTTATAATGACATGTTGTGTTTTGTTAACATATTCACATAAATCATTACAAAAAATCATAATAAAATTAAATTTGGGTTGGCCTCCATTGGTCCTGGGGCCCTAACCAGCCTCTTAGTTTGCTGGCCCTGAAAAAATGGGCCTATTTCCTGAATCCCAAAATATAGCATCATACCTTTGCTGTTTCATAATTATAATTCATGTTAGAGTATTTTTTTCCCTCTGGGCTGCTATCCTTGCATTACACAGACATGATTCTTATTTTTTAGGCCTTTTTAGTCTCTGAGATACCGCTTTTTAGTCTCTTCTTTGGTGTTTGGCGTCATCAAACACCAAAGAAGAATAAAGTTGCATCCCTGACAGATTTTTTATTATTAAAATGGTAGATTTAGGTTTGCCTGGACTTTTATAAACCAGTATGTTTTCTATGCTTGACTTTTTGCATTAATATTGGTACAGATAATGGGAGACGCTTTACTGTGTTTGCTAGTAGTATAAATTGATTTCAGCTACATAATTTCAAGAAAATATTCATATATTAACATGCATTTTCTAAGTACTAAACATTTTAGTTTAGTCAGCGACTTCTGTGTTTCACCTCTGAAATATTGTTGCAGTTGCCCTTATTGTGATACCAGAACTGTTTCACTTAAATTAAACATTTACTGTACTTTATGTATATATAAATCTATAGATATACTATTTATGTACAGTACAGACCAAATGTTTGGACACACCTTCTAATTAAAATGGGTTTTCTTTATTTTCATGACTATTTATAAGGCAATAAATCCCACTTATTAACCTGACAGGGCACACCTATGAAGTGAAAACCATTTCAGGTGACGACCTCTTGAAGCTCATCAAGAAAATGCAGAGTGTGTGCAAAGCAGTAATCACAGCAAAAGGTTGCTCCTTTGAAGAAACTAGAATATAAGGGCTATTTTCAGTTGTTTTACACTTTTTTGTTTTGTGCATATTTCCACATGTGTTATTCATAGTTTCGATGCCTTCAGTGTGAATCTACAATGTCAATAGTCATGAAAATAAAGGAAACTCATTGAATTAAAAGGTGTGTCCAAACTTTTGGTCTGTACTGTATATATTTACACATTAATTAAATCCCCATGAATCACACTCCATACCAGTAGGTGACGGTAATACTTACCTAACGTTTTTTGAAATTGCCAATAAAACTCAAGAAGAAGAATGTTTACCAACAAGGGGCGCCACTGAGTTCCTGAACGGTTTAGGATCGTCATCAAACACCAAAGAAGAATATGTTAGAGCGGATGAGATAATTTGACTAGCAGTTTTGTTTATGTATTTGAAGATATTAAGTGTTTATCCGTCACTTTTCTATGTAATTTAGTTAGTAGACGTTGTTTAACGCGACCCAATTTTGACAGCAGCCCAATATTTTCTGATTATCCTTAAGACCTCAAGTAGGAATGGCAGAGAACAGCGGTGAGTTTCTCATTTTTTTTCAGGCTAAGTGGTTAGCTATGCTAACTTCAAGTTGGTGACCAGATGACGAAAGCAATTATTTGCCAACGATATTTTAAAGGAACGTTTTGATGCTTGCACTTTGTTTAGCTGTGACCCTGGACGTTTTTCAAACATCAAACATTTCTCTAAATGTTTGATGTATGAACTGTAGACCGGTGTAGCTCTATGCATTGTCTCAGCCACCAAACAGCTTCTGGTTTCCTCAATACCCAGCATAGAGGCAGCTTTACGCTTTTATCTGACGTCTCTGAAAATAGCCCAGAGATAATCCAATGGAGGAGTCGATAATACCCATATTTCGTTTTCTGGGGAGGGAGAACACCGGTCATGAGGATGAGATGCGTACTTTGTGCAGTGCAACATACTCACTGCACTTTTCACAGCCACATTTAGATAGTACTTTGATTAACAATTCTGGGAAAAAATACCTGCAACAAAATGTATACTAACTGAAATATTCCCTGAACTTTTCAACCTGCTACGATTCATCAAATTCAATTCAAATTTAAACATACTAAATTGATCCCAAAGGGAAATTAAGTGTTGTTGCTCATTAATTCAGATTCTTCAAAGAGTTATTGTAGAAAGTGATCGCTGTTGGCAGGAAAGAGCTCCTGTAGCAGTCTGTATTACTGTGAATATGAAGAAGCCTCTGACTGAAGATGCTCTGTTTACCCAAGACAGTCTAATGAAGATGATGGTCAGGGTTGTCCATAACTTTCTTGACCTCATGAAGAATTCTTGTTTGCCTCATCATCTAAAGAGGTCACAGTCGTCCCCAGAACAGAACCAGAACAGAACCAGCCTAATTTATCAGGTTGTTGAGCCTTTTTATGTCCCTGGCTGGTTCTGATGCTGCTGCCCTAACAGATGACAGATGACGAGATGACGCTCTCAACAACAGACTGATACAGTGGTTCCCACTGCACGCCAAATGGTGGTCGCAATGCTATTGCCAGTGGGGGGAGGGGTGTGTGCGGGTAGCGGTATGGATGAATGAATGAAAAAAAGAACAACAGTTACACAAAGGTTTTTCACTGTAAAGATGGTTTGTAGTGTGTTTTGTTGCAACCTGAAGTGTGAAATAAACTTCAGTGGAGTTTGAAAGCAAAGTATGTGTATAGGTTTATGTCTGGTTGAACGATGTGTGTGCCTAGTTGATTTTTTTTTTTTTTTTTGTGGGGGGGTTTGTAATCCACAGGGGTGCCCAGAAGAAAATCTTTGGGAACCACTGGACTGATAGAAAATCTGCAGCATCTTGCTGCAAACCTTGAAGGATCTTAGCTTCCTCAAGAAGTTCAGTCTGCTGTACTCAGCCTCTTGTCCATCTCTGATTCAACCAACAACTGCAGAGTCATCTGAGTATTTCTGCAGATGACAGAAGTCAGACTTGTGCTGGACATCTGAAGTGTAGAGTGAAAAGAAATGGTGAGAGTACAGGGCCCTGTGGTGCTGCTGACCACCTGGTTAGACACACGGTTTCTTGCTGGTTCCATTGCTGACACACATTCATCCTAACGACAAGCTGTGGTCAGGAAGCAGTGTTTTCAAAGGTCACCACATGTCATCAAGTACATGCTGGATTACTGGACACAGAAGGATATATCAACCTTGTTTTTGACCTGGTCCAGAGGAATTGACACAGATCCTAATTCTGTTGTTCCGATACCAGCGTGGGGCCAGCCATGCTCACTGCTTCCTACTGTGGAGAAACAACTCTGGCCATGTGTTCAAGATGCATTCTTTATGAATGTTTTGTGTGTTTCTTTAAGAGTTTAACTGTTTTTTGATTATTCTCTAGCTATGATTAGAGTTATATTTATGCTTTCTTCTTGTCACTAGGTAGGTTATACATTTGGTGAGCTACTTTTAATGCTCCTTATTTTGCCTGTGACTTATTGTAAAGCTGGACAAGCCAGATCTAATTTCGACCCCAATTTTCTACCATAAATATTGTAATGCAGCATTTGGCACATTTTAATCAGTTTGCTTTAATTGAGCAGAATTAAACGAGGCAAAACATAACGGCTCGCCGTCCAGTGGGATGACGGACCAGGAGAAGGAGATGGCAACGAGTGCATATGAAGCTTTTCTGGTAAATATTCTCTTTTGATGTTTTGGGGGATCTTAACATAATCTGTCTGTTTTCAGATTTCCTTTGCCAAATATGTAAAGCTGCAGACATAATAAAAGGAGCAAAAACATGAATTATAGAGACTAATAATATGAGAATGAGTTAGAAATTGATGTTTGTAAACAGTGATAGCCTGACCGTTGCCTTCTTAAGCAGTTCCACTGGATTCTCATCTCCCTTCAGTTCTCCACCTGGGTTTATCCCATTGAGTTTATTTCTCAAGATGCATTTAATCCTGGCCAATCAGCAAACAGAAGGACAAGTTGTGAACGATGACGTTGATTTTCTGTGCTATTTTGAATTGTAATTTGTCTATTATTGTACTTAAGCAATGGCAGCAGAGAAAGTGAATGAAATGTTGAGGTTCTGTTGGCCATCTATCATGATTGAGAAGTTTAAGTCGGAGCAAGAGGAATGCTTCAGACTGTTTATTGCTGGTAAAGACGTTGTGGTTCTACACACTATTAGGTTGTTTCCAGTGTCACAGCCCAACATTAGTGGTCAGGTTAATTCAGAGCCAACTGTTTTAGGATGCATTTACACCTATCACATTTGGTCCAATTAACGGTTTCCTCCGTTGGTCCACACCCATCCTCCATGTGTGGATCCACTCAAGTGAACCCTTAGACCCAGACCCATTTTATGTGGTGGTTTTGGTTCGCTTGTGTGAACACAGACCAGCCTCGACCCAAACAAACTACAAAAAAAAAAAAAAAACTACAAAAAATATAACTTTTTGGACTTTGTGAGCCTCCGTTACTTGACATTATGGTAACCATAAGCCTTTGGTGTTGCTAGTGCTACTCCTGCTATTGGTTGGACTGGAATTGTACCTCACCTTCTGTTTCCTGTTTAATGGCACTGCTGCCAGCAGGTTGTGGGTCAGAACATGCAGAGCATCTCGTCTCATTCATCTGCAGCCGTTACCAACGCCATTCCAAAATTAGAAATGTCTCAGCACAAAACATGTATAGAATGAGCTGTAGGTGTAATACCAATGCATCAAGCAGGACCTACAAGGGAGTTGTCCTGATGGTAATTGATTGATGATGATTGTCAGTGAAAGTTTTTATGGACTTTGCTGTTTGTTTTTTATAGTTTGCTATAACATAACTCCCCCCACCTGCTCCAGATTTGTGAGATTGTCCAACATCCTCTTCATAGGCTGGAAAGTATGACGAGTCTCTGAAACAGCTTGAAGCCTTGCAGGAGCTCAACAAAGAGGACTACAAAATTTCTTTGAATAAAGCTGTTTTAGAGTTCTACAGAAGTGGCCAGACTGCGACAGGTTCATTGAAGCAGACCCTTTCAGCAATGAAGAATCAGGTAAGACTACACATCTGTCTCTTCTCTTCTACACACACGCACACACACACACGCACACACACACACACGCACACACACACACACACACACACACATCTGTGTTTGTTCATGACCATGACCTGAGCTGTGTGTCCCAGCTTCACACAGCCACAGAAGATGTTGATGGCTTGGATGATGTGGAGAATAGTTTGCTGTACTATAACCAGGCCATCATCCACTACCACATGCGCCAGTACTCTGAGGCCATCTCTATAGGAGAGAAGCTCTACCAGTTCCTCGAACCATTTGGTATGTTGTGCTGCTGGTCACAGTCCCTGCTGCTTTTTCACCAGCAACAAGTTTAATGTTTTTGGTTTTGCTTAAGAACCTGATGATGTGTTTTTGAATGATAACTGGAATGTGACTTTTTGCACATGAAGGCTTGGAGTTAATTATTGTATTTGCTCTAGAAGAGAAATTTGCCCAGTCAGTGTGCTTCCTGTTGGTGGATCTCTACCTGCTGACATTCCAGCCAGAGAAGGCGCTCCACCTGCTGGCTATTCTGGACAAGATCGCTGTACAAGGAAGCAACAAGAACGGCAAGGCAGAGGTAGTTGACCGTTCTGCCAAATGGAAAAAAATATTTTTGTTGTTCAGACTAAGACAATTTACACACAGATAGTCCTGTCACCAGAACACATTTTGCTGGACAATAATTCAAATTTAAAAATACTTTATTAATCCCAAAGGGAAATTAAGCACAATATATTTATAAAATATCTATATAAAAATAAACACTGAGATATTTATATTCCTCAACCACCTCCACTTCTTGATGGAGATAGTCTGATCTAACCCTGTTCCTCCTGAAATCAACGATTATCTCATTTGATGATGTTTTTCCCTTAAAGCTGTGTGGGAACCATAAGCTGAGAAATATGTCAGAATATTGTTAATTATAAGTGTTGGCTTTTTTTTAGAGCAACAACTCAGGATCAAACCAAAAGGTGGAGTTTGTAGCAATGATGGAAGCAGCCAAATCCAAAATCCATCAGGTAGGAATGCTGGTCAGTGTAAACATGATCTGCTGTTCATTTTCTCTCCTGATTCACCAGCTGCCTGTTCTTGGCTTCTTTTCCAGTACAAAGTGAGAGCGTACATTCAGATGAAGTCTTCCAAGGCCTGTAAGAGAGAGATTAAATCAGTGATGAACACAGCAGGGAATGTGAGTGTCCATGACAACGCTGCAGCAGGGAACATCTGGGGCAAAGTTGGACTAAGAGAAGAGTTGACCACTAGTAAAATTTTAGTGTTTAAAGTCATACACAGAGCTGTGGGACTTTAGGCAGATCTTTGTCTAAAATGTTGTCTTCTTTGTGAGTGTAGAGCGGAGGGGAGTTTTCAGAGAACGCCTCCCAGCTCCTTCTCTCCTGTCTCTTCTCTTCCAGTCTGCCCCCTCTCTCTTCCTCAAGAGTAACTTTGAGTATCAGAGAGGAAACTACCGCAAAGCGGTGAAGCTGCTGAACAGCTCCAACATGGCAGAGCATCCTGGACCCATTAGAACCGGTGAGATCTGCTGACCTCCAGCCTGCAGTCAGATCTGTGGGATCTCCACTCATCATGTCAAGCTGTTATTTTAAACTCATATGCACAACACTTCACCATGGGAACAAGCAGGAAGTGTTTTGTCAGGTTGAGGGCCGTGTCCATGCTGAGGCTCCGGGCTGACCCGTCTGTTTGATCCAGGTGAATGTGTTCGCTGTATGTTCTGGAACAATCTGGGCTGCATCCACTTTGCAATGGGGAAACACAACCTAGGCATCTTCTACTTCAAGAAGGCGCTGCAGGAGAACGATCACACTAGTGCACAACTGGGAGACGGCGGCAACAATCAGTGTAAGCTCCAGAACCCAGACTGTTTCTTTCCATGGTGACTTTGATTCATCTCGCCATGCTTTATGGATCTACCTCTGACTGCAGTTGTGTTAAGAAAACTGAACCAAAATAGAAGAAGCTGGATGTAGTTTTGTATCTGGTGATTATCTATTAGATTTGAATCCAGTAACAGTCACAGCAGTGCTGAATGCTTACTTTCTGTCTCCAGGTAAAAGACTGTCAGGTGTCCCTATGTGTGCCCTGCTGTTCAACAAGCGCTATGAGCTGCTGTATAACTGCGGCGTCCAGCTGCTGCACGCCGCCAGGCCGCTGGCAGCCTTCGAGTGTCTGATGGAGGCCGTTCAGGTTTACCACTCCAACCCACGCCTGTGGTTGCGCCTGGCTGAATGCTGCATCTCTGCTAACAAAGGGGTATGTTCAGCCTTCATCCACCAGCTGCTGAGTTAAGGATTTTAGAGATCAGCTCTCCGGTGCACCCTTCTTTATAGAAGTACTTTATTCATCCCAGCAGGGAAATTACTTCTACTAGTGCCATAGGAATTGGTGTATGTTAGTGAATCACAACCTAAAACTAAAGCAAACTTTGTTTTCCATCCATCCATTTTCTTACATCCTTTGGGGTCAGGAGGGCTGCTGGTCCCTAACTCCAGCAGCCCCCTGCAGGCGAGAGGCGGGGTCACCTGGACAGGTCGCCAGTCCATCACAGCATATTTTGTTTTATGAAATTCAAATTTAAATATTTCTAGATGGTTTGAATGAAAAAAATTACAATCATTTAAAATATTATTCCAGGCACCTGTGTTCATATCTCCTGCATCAAACCATGTAAAAAGTGAAATAATAAGGAAAGGTGTTTTTGACAACAGACTTGTTTTCATGTTCGAACTGTAAGACTGGAGCTACTGGTTTAATGGAGTAGTTGCTTCCTGCTAGGCCTGTCACAATAACAAATTTTGCTGAGCGATTAATTGTCTCAAAAATTATTGCGATAAACGATAATATTGTTTGAAGACCATTTTAAACTGATTTAATGGTAATGACATAATAATGCAAGCAATATCCTGCCAAAAATGGATGCACTTTATTTTCAAAAGACCTCTTAACACTGGGACTCAAAACAATCAAAAATAAAAATAAACTGGACTCTCAGTCTCCATTAACAAAAATGCACTTGATTAAAAACTAAACAACATAAAACCAAAGTGGAAATAAAAACTACATTCAACCAAGAGTGTAGATTATGAAGTCTGTATACTATATTGCCCTTCAATAATCATTAGATTTAGATAGAGAAGATGAGCATATTCTACTACCTGATTCAATAGTTCACTCCTCCCTTAAGCCTAGTTCAAACAACACAATATTTTATTTTTTTTGCCCCGATTCTCCCCTTTGACAATCTTACGACGTGGTCGTAACACACCGAGTATGGTGTGTTACAACTGATCGGGTCCAATTGGTAGAACATTGTTACCGCTTCGATCTAAATCCAATATATTTGACATGTTGGATTGTCTTAGTCAGTTTATCACTGCAGCGTGTGTGGTTTCCCCCGACTGGGAACGAGATCGCAGCCTGTTGAATGTGACAGGTAGCCAATCAGAAAGCACGGATTCCCCTCCGTGCTTTCTGAGGGGAAAGCACGAAGGGAAACCCAAAGTCCAGCCGACATCCTCTCCAACTCCGAACGTTGTTTATTCAACATTTCGTGCAAAGAATATCCACAAAAATGACAAGGACAGCAATTAGAGCGGAATTGCTACCAATGCCTTTTCTTTTTGTTACATGTTTTATGGCTTAAAATAAGCTCACAAACTATCGCTATTGCGTCTACCTCATTATCCCTGTTTGTTCACTCTAAATTCACGTGTGATATAGTGGGTTTTGACGGAACTTTCTGTCTGAAATCTGAATGTCGGTGAGAGAAATTGTTTCTTGTGTGGTGTGTTGCTCTGCCTTGTGACTGGACATATGGCCCGGTCGGGCCCGATCAAACCCGTTACACCTACGATTTTCTGTCAGTTAATGTCAGGTTTTGAAAATGGGCCAAAATCATGTAGTGTGAACTGGACATTACACTAAGGAAATGAGGAAGGGAGGGGTCAGTGGAGAGCATCGGAGTTGAGCCTTTTTTCATCCATAGAAAGAGAAAAACGCAGAAAGAAACGATGAAGCCGATAAATTAAAATGAGGTCGATAACTTTAATTTATTGTTTATCACGACAGGCCTACTTCCTCCAACACAACTTCACACAGCCCAGCTTTGGATTTTTTTTAAATCAAGATATTTTTATTAAGGTATTTTACACAAACAAAACATTACAAAAAACAACAGGACTACCTGTTGCATAGAAAAAGAAAATCATAAATCTCCAGCACTGAGCAGAGATCTTGACTTGCATGCCTGCCATCTGCTGGCAGAATGTGGCAGAGCAAGACAAAAACTACTGGAAACTAGGCTTCAAAGTAATGAGACAGAAATGAAAACTAAGGCCATTTTCTGTTAATTTTAGTTAGTTTTGTGAATTTGTCATTACAGTTTAATTTTTTTCAGTTCAGTGATTACAGCACTGAACAGAGGCTCAGAGTGCCACTCTGTGCCAATAGCTCAATCTATGAATAAAATTTGAATGGATCCCAAATATTTCCAATAAATAAATCCATTCCATACAGTCAAAAGCTTTTTCCACATGAGTGGAAAAATGCGTTCTGGACTGTTCAGGATATTGTGGAAATGTCGTCAACTGCGGAATTTAACTACATAGGAAATATGTTTATGCTTTGAAATATAATATGTTACAACTGGGCAACATAGTTTGTGAATACGTTGTGATGTTTGCTAATGTTTCCAGGGCTCCGAGCAGGAAAGCAAGAGTTTACCTAGTAAAAAGGGAATAGTCCAGTCTGTAATTGGACAAGGATACCATCGCAAGATTGTTCTGGCATCACAGTCTTCACAGAACACCAACTACAGGTTAGTCAGACATCCTTCAACTCTGAAATTCAAATATGAGAGTACAGGTTGAGATGCTTACGACAGGAAAGGTCAGTGGGAAAGACTTTAACTTGTCATGTAGGAGGCAGTGAGCTGTTGGATTTCAGGAGCTGATCCAGATGCTGACTCTGCGTTCTGCTGTCTCTGTTCAGTGAAGGCCAATCTGCTGCCATCCCTGTAGCCAGTATGGAGTTTGCTGCCATCTGTCTGCGGAACGCCCTGCTGCTGCTGCCTGAACACCAGCAGCCGGAAGCCAAGGCTGAAAGCGGCTCCAAGAACTCCAGCCAATCAGGAAGCACCGAGAGCAGCAGTGAGAACAGTGACCCCTGCAGGTCAGAATAACCCGTGTACCATTACATCTCTATGTGTGTGGGTAATAACGTACTGAACCTTGACATGCTTAGTGTTTCATAGGATGATTTGCATTTATTTGTCATAATATTGTCAGTTTTACTCACTGTTTTTCTGACACTTTTATCAGCCAGTGCCAGCCTGAATCCCACTCATATATAGATGAAGCCAATGAATTTCTTCCTTTGTGGGTGTTTTATTCTTCTTATGGGTCAGACATCGCTTTCCTTAAAAATCACAGGCACATATTATGATGTCTAGGAATGAATTAAAAGGTCAGCTCTTCCAGTCCCAGGGGACACATAGGTCACCATCCTGCATGACAGAGTAAAAGTGGGAGACACAGACATGCAGCCCCTGCAGCAGTGGGGGGTGCTGCTCTATGAGCCTCCTGCAGCAGAATGAATTAAAAGTCTAACTGTAGATTTGTTTTAGCTGAGATGATGTCTGTCAGGTCTGTGACTCACTGGGGATTATGTCCAAAACACAGAAAACTGAGAAGAACGAAGACATGATGGTTTCTGGACAATTACAACGTAAACAGAAAGCAGTCACTATGACAATATCAGTTTTTGGTGGCAGGTTTATGTTACAGTTTGCATTTAGAGACACTGCTGACCACGAAACTACAGCTGCCAAGAAAACGAGCGTTACTTCAGGGCTAAATGTCTCTATGGATATTCACTGGTTTCCAAGCAGTTCTCCAAATATTCATCATTCCATACAGTTTATTATATAACATCATTCCACAACATGGATAATATGGAGGCTTTTTTGCAAAAGAAAGAAAACTTTGATTTATTGCACTTTAAAAGCTTTTCAGTTTTATGCTTTATTCTCACACACACAGACACTTGGCAAAGTGTTGATCTTTCTTGCTTATTTGATCATTTTCAGATTTAGGAGTCCTAGTAATGCTGCATTGAGATGTTCTCCAGGACTGGATGTTGCTGTTGATTGTGACATGGTGTGTTGTTGTTTGCAGTGGAAAAAGTCAGGAAGCTGATAAGTTTTTTTCTGCAACTCCATCGTCTCCACTTCGAAAACAGGAGGTGGAAAACCTCAGGTAAAGACAGTGAGCCATGATGGTGTTAGGATGATGTTTGCTGTGCTGTGACATGTAACCAGAGCTGGTCTGCAGGTGTTCCATCCTGGCTTGTAGTGCCTATGTGGCGCTGGCCCTGGGAGACAACCTGCTGGCTCTGCACCACGCTGACAAACTGCTTCATCAAATCAAGGTGTCTGGCTCCCTCAGGTAAGCATCATCACCATTATCATCATCATTAACTCTGGCTACAATACATGACATAACTTTTTCAATCCAATTCAGACAGCAATTCTGAATTAGGAAGCAAAAAATATATTTTGCAAACTTATTTTGGCCCTCCCTATTTCTTACTCCAAGTAAGGAGGGGCAGGATTGTTGGTAGCCTTACAGTCACACTGGACAGTCTGAATTCTGTCCTAAAGTGAACTGGAAACCAGTGTGGTGTGTGTAGGTTCCCATGTAGCAGAATGTTGGACCAGAGAGGAATTTGAATTACCCCAAACTTTTCATAGAGGATATTTAAGAGACAATGAGAGTAGAGTAGCAGCTATTTATTCAAATCTTTTGGAAAGGAAGAATAGCTTCAAATGAAGGTGAATGTTGTTGGGATGTAAACCAGCTGTTTTTATTGTTTTCCAGTGGTAAAATGAGTCCAGACCGGTTCTGGTTGAAATCACGTTTTTGTTTTCAGTACCTCTGCTGAACGTTTTGCCTCTCTCTGGATGTGAACCTGTTGTGTGATTGATCAGATGTCAGTCGGTGCTAGGAAGTGTTTACTGGCTTCCAGCTGCTTTTACTATGCGTTTTAAAAGTTGTTTTGTTCTTTAAGTCTCCATGGCCTCCATGGTCCCACAGTGTTTGCAGCCGGTCCGTTGTCCCACAGACAGTGAGGAAGCTGAGAGGTGGCTGTGTGTTCCAGGGGACAAGAAACAGGCTGCTGTTGGTCATCTAAAGACCTTCACTATGTCTTCATGTCATACAGGACGATTGGGATTGTCTGATCTGCTGTTTTTGCTAACAAGCAATTGAACGGCTGTCTAAAGTTATCTACATTAGTGTTTTTCCAACCCTGGTCTTCAAGGTACACTGCCCTGCAAGTCCTAGACATTCCCCTGCTTCAGCACTCATGATTTCTACTGATGGCTGATTAACAGGGTTTTACTGAATTGCAATCATCTGAATGGGGTGTTGAAGCAGAGGAACATCTGAAACAGGCAGGTCAGTGTGACTTGAGAACCAGAGTTAGGAAACGCTGATCTATGTGACGTGCTGCTGTGTCTCTTCCCCCTTCAGGTTTCTGGGTCACCTGTATGCTGCTGAAGCTCTCATCTCATTGGACAGAATATCTGATGCAATCACTCACCTGAACCCAGAGAACATCAGCGACGTGTCACTAGGCGTGCTTAGCAGCGAGCAGGACCAGGGTGTGTGGACTCTCACACTTCAGTAAACTATGCCAAACATTTTCCTTTCGTAATAATCGCTTCATTTTTTTATCTGCAGGACATGAGAAAGGAGATGAGCCCATAGAGCCATGTAAGTCATCATCCTAGTGTTTGGTCCCGTCCTGCAGTACTCTAACTAGTGAAATGATTACTGAATGTAGAGTGACGTGGCTCCCTGTTGTGCAGCAGCTAAGAAGATGCCGCTGTTTTACCCCAGCAGTGTGGCAGCAGCACAGGCCATGATGCTCTTCAACCTGGGCAGCGCCTACTGCCTGAGGAGCGAATATGACAAGGCCCGCAAATGCCTGCATCAGGTACCCACCTCCACAGGCCTTTTCACTGTGTGCTTTGCAAACTAACTCTGCAACACAAACATCAGAAGGGAGTGAAGACCACAGTACAGCAGCAGGCTCGGCCTCGTTGTCCTCAGATTGCTCCTGTTCTTCGTTTCCTGGGTGGTTTTCTTGCAGCATGCCGCCCCCTTTTCTCTCCTCCCCATTTCCCGTCTATTCTCCATTCAGTTAGAGTCGGAGAATAAAAATGGATTTAAAAAACACTCATCAACACCACATTTGAGTGAGTGAAGGGAGACCAGTGGTCCTTCCAACCCCCCCCCCCACTCTCTGGTCACCATCTGGGGTAAGAGACCTGCAGGAGTGGGCGGTGGGTGGTCTCCTCCCAGAATGAAGGGACCCCGTCCTGCCTACCCTGTGGTGGGACCCTGCCTTTAGTGTAGAGTGTGACCTGCAGCATCCATAAGGGTCACAGACTGATGGGAGCACGGATGAGACAGACAGGACAGAAAAACATTTTATATCATCAGTGCAATATTTACTCATAATTTCTCCACTGCCAGATTTTCTAATATTTTCAGCTCTAGCAGGATAACACATGCGTCACAAGCTGGCTTGGTGCAGCATGACTTAAGGTGTTATTCAAGTCATCTGTTGAAAATTGTGTTTTTTCATATTGCATTCATATCACAGTATCAGCTTTATCAAATGTTGTGCTGTCCTACTTAAAGCTCTACTGATCACTAAGCACTTCTAGTTTAGGGATCTTTCTTTTGTTACTTGCAAAAATACATCCAATTTTCTGTTTTTCAAAATTGGATATAAATTAAAATTAGGACAATCAAGTTTTGAAATTTGTTGATGGATGGAGAACCGTCCATAAGTACATTCTGGCATCCCAGACTAAACGTAGCTAAAGTTAAACATCCCCACTTCATGTTGTTGTGTAGAACTGTCACATATACTGTGATGCCTTAAGTGACATTTATACTGAAATGTCACGTTTGCATTAAAGCCTCATTTTGCTGATGTTTTAGTTTCTAGGCAGCAAATCTCAACTTATTGCTATATTTCTCCATTTTGATATATTTGTGTTTGTCTCCATCAGGCTGCATCTGTGATGAACTCCAAAGAGATTCCGCCTGAAGCCATCTTGCTGGGCGTCTACCTGGAGCTACAAAACGGTTTGTATTTCTTAAAGCGTCTCAATCTGTTGAAGGATTAAACTTTTTCAAAGTTCTAAAATATACAGCAGCTTATTGCTGTTCTTTGCTGCTTTGCAATTTATTCTCAAAGTGTTTCTACTTAGTTTTTTGTCCATTACATTTTGTTTTGTGCAGCTAGAAAAGGTTTTGCTCTGTTTGAGCAGCAGGTCTACATCTCAGTCGATCACATAGACCAAATGAAGACCATAAATGCTTGTGATTTTTATCAGCTCAATGATTGCTAAGCTGCACACACTACCAGTCAGTTGCAGTAATGTCTGGAGATTTGAATCTAGCTTCAATCTTTGCCAAACTTCAATGTTACAACAGTTTGTCATCTGACAGCTAACCAAATTTGTGTCGTGCAAATTTCAGGTATGCAGACACTTCCTCTGTGAGGTTGGCAAAGCAGATTATGATTTTTCCTTTCTTTGCTTCATGTGTAGAGCTTGTGTTCAGAGGCAACCGTTTGAAGATCCTCTTGAAAACGAGTTGATGTAACTAAGAACTGACTTTAATACTTGTTTTCTCCAGTATTACTGCTTGTGTTGCCATTGTTCTGTTTTTCTTATGTCCATCAGGCATCGTTTTCTCCACTGTGTTCCAGTCTTTGTTTTCAGCTGCACATTTTAAAAGTGTCTGATCCAGTTTTGATCTGGGTTTCCAGTGATCACTGAGCATTTGTCATGTCTCCTTAGGAAACACTCAGCTGGCTCTACAGATCATCAAGAGGAACCAGCTGCTACCCTCAACCCTTAACAGGTCCTCGCCAGACCCTCGCAAGAAACCTTCCCAGCCCCTCCAGCTGCCCTCATCCTTCACACATGTTCAACGGAAATAAACCTCTGCAATCACTTCAGCTGCCTGGAGTCGCCCATCAGCCAGCTGTAAACTTTTTGAAGCTTCAGGGAGTAGAGGACTTGTCCAGCTGAGGTTTAGCTTTAATGTGACTGAGGAGTTTGTGCTGAAATGAAGAGACAATAAATGTATTTACTGTATGTGTGGTGGAATTCGACTAGTCATTTAACTGAATATTCAAATTCGGAAATACTTCATTGATCCCAAAAGGAAATTAACCCTTTCATGCATGAATTATGATCCTTTGTCTAGATTTTCTTAAGGCATAAAAATAAGCTGGGGAAAAAAATTTATAGCTTTGTTTTCCAAATGATCAATTATTTTCTCCAAATACAAAGGTATTTGGAAAATACATCAGTAGTGTCATTCTTTCAGAGTTACTTGATGTCAAAATATGTTTTGCTTTTTTTGGTTGTTTTTTTACCTGCAAGAGTTTTCTACAGTAGAAGGAGGGGCTGGGTTGGTTAGTATGCCCTTTTGTCTGTCTGCCATATTGGATTTAACAAAAAATTTCTTGCACTTGCAGTGGATGGACAGTTGTTGGTGTATTGTGTGATGCACTAGTGTCCACTTCAGGGGTCTGTGTGCATTTATAACATAAAAATCCACAAGAAACACAATAAAATGGCCTTTAGATAACTGTCCACTACAGTGACCACTAAGAATGAAAGGGTTAAGTATTGTAACTCATTAATTCTTCAAAGAGTTATTGTAGACAGTGATCGCTGTTGGCAGGTAAGAGCTCCTGTAGCAGTCTGTATTACAGTGACTCTGAAGAAGCCTCTGACTGAAGATGCTCTGTTTACCCAAGACAAGAAGATAATGGTCAGGGATGTTCATAATTTTCTTGATTTTATGAAGACTCTTTGATTGTCTCATCTTCTCCAGAGGTTCCACAGTCGTCCCCAGAACAGAACCAGAACAGAACCAGCCTTCTTAATCAGGTTGTTGAGCCTTTTTATGTCCCTGGTTCTGATGCTGCTGCCCCAACAGATGAAGAGATGACGATCTCAACAACAGACTGATAGAAGATCTGCAGCATCTTGCTGCAAACCTTGAAGGATCTTAGCTTCCTCAAGTAGCTGACCACCTGGTTAGACACACAGTCCTTCAGGGTTAGGGTCAGCCAGACTCAGTCACAGATCCAGGTGATTGTTCAGAACTCCGCCTGTGTCTCCTGGAGTTTCTCACAGAGAAGATCAGGCTGAATTGTGTTAGATGCTGTGGAGAAATCAAAGAACATGATCCTCACAGTGCTGCCCGCTTTGACCAGGTGACAGTGGGTTTGTTGTGTATGATGGCATCATCAACTCCAGATCCACGGCGATAAGCAACCTGCAGGGGGTCTTGATATGTCTTTGTCTGCTTAGTCAGATGGGCCAGCAGGAGTTTCTTCTTTACCTTCATGATGTTGGTTGTCAGGGCAACAGGTTTATAGTCATTGGTGACTGATGAGTGAGTTTTCTTTGGTACCGGAACCAGGAAGAACATCTTCCATAACAGTGGAACCTTGTCTTGGGTCAGGCTAAAGTTGAAGAGATCCTGCAGAATCCCACAGAGCTGCTGTGCAGCTTCAGGCCTTTAGGACTCTGGGGCTGACACCATCTGGGCCTGCAGCCTTGTTCAGGTTCAGTCTCTTCAGCTGCCTCTTCTCTTTAGCTTCAATCTAAACTTCAATTTTAATAGCTAATCTTACTTTCTAGCATACCACTAGACAGAAAACCTGCAGTACTGTTTCAGTTATATTCAAATCAGCAATTATTAGCACACCTGGGTCACTTATTTTATCGTATCTGAAGTAGCTTTCCTCCTCACCATTGTATTTTAGGAATTGAAGCGTCATATGAAGAGATGTGTATGTTCTTGAAGGATGAGTCCTGCTGGTTTACACTTGAACAGGGTTTCTTCATGCGATAGAACAACCGTGTTTTATTGTTTTCCACATTCTTAACTTAAACATACAGTTTCTGTGGTTTGCTGTGTTTTCTAGTTTTACATTTATCTCTTATTTATAGATTGTGAATGCAAAACATTTCTCGGAGGTGAATCCACAGTAGCCATAAAACACGACTGTATATATATAAATTCTGAAGGATTGTCTCAGCTCTTCCAGTCCCAGGGGACACATAGGTCACCGTCCTGCATGACAGAGTAAAAGTGGGAGACACAGACATGCAGCCCCTGCAGCAGTGGGGGGTGCTGCTCTATGAGCCTCCTGCAGCAGAGAATCATCTGACTGGAGCTCAAGCTGTGCTCCTTGGAGAGGCCCCTCAGAGACAGCCTCTGGACACAGAGCTGCACCACTGCCTCCTCTTCCACCTGCAACCTTTACAAAATACACAGAGAGGAATTTGAATCAGTGACAACATTGATAAACGTGTGTGCTCTTCTAGCACATGGGTCTAAGGTGGGTTCAGAAATCTGATGAGTCCAGATAGAGGGGCTGCCTCATGTGAAGGCTGTTTCCTTTCTCCAGATTTGTGGTCTACTGCATCACCTCTCAGGAATCATTGCAGGTCAAAAAGGACAAATTTGTTCTTGTAATAATGGTGGACAAAGATCAACAGGATGGTACAGTCTAACCCTTAGGGCACCCGGCCTGTTCAAAATGGGACGTCCTGCTTTTTGTAATTCTTAATATCTCAGTCAGATTAAATTACATTACTTACTTTGTCCTTTGGATTGCATGGTATATAGATCAAAAGATATGCACTGTGTGTACACTCTGTCCAATTGATTGCCATCATCTGTCTGTATGTCTGTCACATTTCAGCAACAAGGCAGTTCAAAGTGCTTTACATCATAAAAACACAGAAATAAAAAGTCGTAAAAACATCATATAATCAATAATTTGAGAAACCAGTAAACATTTCATTTTTTTCAAGTGCCATCATCAAAATCATTGGTTAGTGTTCCATTTGAAATGTTTCAAGTGGGTTTTTGAGTTCCTTGATCTAAAGGAACTCAGTGTTTTGACTGTTTTGCAGTTTTCTAAAGTTTGTTCTAGATGTGGGTGTGCATCGAAGCCAAATGCTTCTACTGCAGTCAAATTCATTAGATATAGTTTAACACTGAAAGGTAACAATTCAGCCCAAGAATACTTTATTGGTCCCAAAGGGAAATTAAATGTTCATTACTTAATAAACATTTTGTTAACAGTTTGTGATGGCAATAGCCAGGAAAGATCTGTAGCAGTCTGTATTACAACGAATCTGAAGAAGCCTCTGACTGAAAACACTCTGCTACTGAATAGCAGTTTCATAAAGAGAATGGACAGAGTTGTCCATAATTTTCTTGATTTTATAAAGAATCCTTCCTTGCATTGTGATCCCAAGAAGTTCCATAGTCGTCCCCAGAACAGAACCAGCTTTCTTTATCAGGT